>NC_054469.1:30949906-31179906 GCF_017639515.1 Carcharodon carcharias | reverse complement strand
CTCATCTGGAGTCTGCAAAAAAAACTTACTGTTTCTTACAAGAAAGCAGCCCTGCATTCCAAGCTTATTGCACTACTCTTTCTTTGACTCAAGAAAACTTGGTTTGATTGGGTCTTTTGTAAGTTTTTAATACATTTGGATTGAAAAGGCATATCTGGGGGAAAGAAATTTTAAAAAGCCTTTGTTACAGCCAACCAAGGGAGCTGAATAAAAGGGAGCCAGCTCGCTCTTCCTCAACCGGTCATAACAGCTCACTACAGCTCCCTCCCTGCCAGGCCTTGCTATCATGCCCTCCCATATCTGGGCCACACATCCCATCCCTTGCTTGAGACTCTGGACTTACCAGGCCCTGTGGGAACAAGCACTTAGATTGGAGATCTGCTTGTGATTCCAGCAGTGGCCACCATTCCCAGTGGCGCTGCTGGGACTAAAGAGCTGCTGGTCAATCAGATTATCTGCAGCCCTCTAAGGTGGAACATCCTCCCGAGTGAGTGACGTAAATCCAGCCTCCAGCCAATTAATTCTCCATGAAGTGTTCAAAGGCTGCGGGGCTACCCTGAGGGTGGGAATGCATTCCTCACTGACCTTTGCAGTGGTGGAGAGGGAAACCTTGCCATCTGAAAAATTCTGTCCCTTGAGTTCAATTGTACTTGGGAACTCTCCAATCCTGTCTAACATCTTGCAAAGGTATTTTATTTCTCTGCCTCTTTGTTCTGATCCAAAAGTCACCCATTAGTAGCTATGTGCATCACTCTTTCACAGACAGCTTCAATTGCTGATGTTTCTGTTGCTCATCAATCATGAGAACCTGTCTACCACCAGTCTGACTGAACAGTGGATGTTTTTCTTTTTATTCATTCAGTTTGAGAGTGAGAAACTCGGGTTGGAAACAACTGTGCTAGACTTCAATTAAGGTAATTACAATGGAACGAGGGCAGAGTTTTCCGAAGCGGACTGGGAAAGCCTATTAACAGAAAAGACAGTTGATGAACAATGGCAGATGTAATAGCAGAGCATGTAGAAATACATAATCTAATCAAGCAGAGTCAGCATGACTTCATGAAGGGGAAATCATGCCCAACAAATTTATTAGAATTCTTTGAGGAGGTATACGGATAGATAATGGGGAACCAGTAGAAGTGATATATTTGGATTTCCAAAAGGCGTTCGATAAGGTACCGCTCATAAGGCTACTTAATAATATAAGAGCACGTGGTGTTGGGATAACATATCAGCATGGATAGAGGATTGGCTAACTAATAGAAGGCAGAGAGTTGGGATATGGGGGGGATTTTTCAGGATAGCAACTAGTAGATGAATCCCAAAACGCTAACATACAAGTTCAACAGGTAATAGAGAAGGCAAATGGAATGTTGGCCTTTATTTCAAAGGGAATGGTGTATAAAAATAGGGAAGTCTTGCTGAAACTATACAAGGTATGAGTTTGACCACACCTAGAATACTGTGAACAATTTTGTTTCCCTTATCTAAGGAAAGACATACTGGCATTGTAGGCCGTCCAGAGAAAGTTCACTAGGTTGATCCCAGATATGGAGGGATTTTCTTATGAGGAAAGGTGGAGTAGGTTGGGCCTGTACTCTTTGGAGTTTAGAAGAATGACAGGTGCTCTTATTGAAACATTAAGATGCTGAGAGGTTGTTTCCCCTTGTGGGAGAGTCAAGGACCAGAGTAAGGGGTCACCGATTTAAAACAGAGATGAGAAGGAATTTCTTCTTTCAGAGGGTAGTCAATCTGTGGAATTCTTTACTGCAGAGGGCTGTAGAAGTAGGGTTGATAAGTATATTCAAGGCTGAGATAGACAGATTTTTAATCAGTAAGGAAATCAAGGGTCATGGGGAAAGGCAGGAAAGTGGAGTTGAGGATTATCAGATCAGCCATGATCTCATTGAATGGCAGAGCAGACTTGATGGGCCGAATGGCCTACTTCTGCTTCTATGTCTTATGGTCTTATGGTTTTATGTGGGCTTTGCTGGCTGGGCCATCATTTATTGCCCATCCCTCGATGCCCTTGAGAAGGTGGTAGTGAGCTGCCTTCTTGAACAGCTTCAGTCCATGTGGTGTAGGTACACCCACAGTGCTGTTAGGAACAGAGTTCCAGGAATTTGACCAGTGAAGGAACGGCAATATATTTCCAAGTCAGGATGGTGAGTGGCTTGGAAAGGAACTTCCAGGTGGCGGTGTTCCCATCTCTATCTGCTGTCCTTGTCCTTCCAAATGGTGGTGGCTGTGGGTTTGTTAGGTGCTGTTGAAGGAGCCTTGATGAATTCTTGCAGTGCATCTTGTAGATGGCACACACTGCTGCTACTGTGCGTCGGTGGTGGAGAGAGTGAATGTTTGTGGATGGGGTGCCAATCAAGCGGACTGCTTTGTCCTGGACGGTGTCAAGCTTCTTCAGTGTTGTAGGAGCTGCACTCATCCAGGCAATTGGAGAGTATTCCATCACACTCCTGACTTATGACTTGTACATGGTGGACAGGCTTTGGGTAGGTGAGCTACTCGTCGCAAAATTCCTAGCCTCTGAGCTGTTCTTGTGGCCACAGTAATTATATGGTTAGTCCAGTTCAGTTTCTGGTCAATGGTAACCCCAAGGATGTTGATAGTGGGGAATTCAGTGATGGTAATGCTATTGAACATCAAGGGGTGATGGTTAGAGTCTCTCTTTTTGGAGATGGTCATTGCCTGGCACTTGTATGGCCCGAATGAAACTTGCCGCTTGTCAGCCCAAGTCTGCATATTGCCCTGGCCTTGCTGCATTTGGACATGGACTGCTTCAGTATCTGAGAAGTTGCGAATGGTGCTGAATATTGTGCAATTGTCAGTGAACATCCCCACTTCTGACCTTATGATGGAAGGATCGTCATTGATAAAACAGCTGAAGATGGTTGGGCCGAAGACACAACCCTGAGGAACTCCTGTAGTGATGTCCTGGAGCTGAGATGACTGACCTCCAACAACCACAACCTCCTTCCTTTGTGCTAGGTATGACTCGAACCAATTGAGAGTTTTCCCCCTGATTCCCATTGACTCCAGTTTTTCTTGGGCTCCTTGATGCCACATTCGATCAAATGCTACCTTGATGTCAAGGGCAGTCACTCTCACCTCACCCAGGGAGTTCAGCTCTTTTGCCCATGTTTAAACCTAGGCTGTAATGAGGTCAGGAGCTGACTGGCTCTGGTGGAACCCAAACTGGCTGTCAGTGAGCAGGTTATTGTTGAGCAAGTGCCGATTGATAACTCTATTGATGACCCCTTCCATTACTTTACTGATGATTGAGTAGACTGATGGGGCGGTAATTGGCCGGGTTGGATATGTCCTGCTTTTTGTGTGCAGGACATACCTGGGTAATTTTCTACATTGCCAGGTAGATGCCAGTGTTGTTGCTGTACTGGAATAACTTGGCTAGGGGTGCAGCAAGTTCTGGAGCACAAGTCTTCAGCACTATTGTCGGAATATTGTCAGGGCCCATAGCCTTTACAGTATCCAGTGCCTTCAGCCATTTCTTGAAATCACGTGGAGTGAATTGAATTGGCTGAAGACTGGCATCTATGACGCTGAGGCATCCAGAGGAGGATGAGATGGATCATCCACTCACACTTCCGGCTGAAGATTGTAGCAAATGCTTCAGCTTTATCTTTTGCACTGATGTGCTGGGCACCCCCATCATTGAGGATGGGGATATTTGTGGAGCCTCCTTCTCCAGTGAGCTGTTTAATTGTCCACCACCATTCAAGACTGGATGTGGCAGGACTGCAGTCCCTGGCCTTGATATGTGGTTTGCACTTTAAAATTACTCAAATCACTGCATTGTCAAAAGGTAGAGTACAATCCTTACAACAGTATACTGGTAAAACAATTGTTGGCAAATAAATCCATGATAATCTTATACCACTCCACCTTTCCCCCTATTGAGACGCTTCTTAAGACCCACCTCTATTCCCAAGCTGGAATGACTGGACAGAGTGCCAAAGAGGTTTACAAGAATGGTTCCAGGGATAATGAACTTCAGTTATGAAGATAGATTGGAAAAGTTGGGACTGCTCTCCTTGGAGAGGAGAAGGAGAAGAGGAGATTTGATAGACCTGTTCAAAATCATCAGGAAGCTGGACAGAGTAAACAGGGAGAAGCTGTTCCTGCTCATAAAAGAATTGAGACCAAGAGGGCACAGATTTAAAATGATTTGCAAAGAAGCAAATGTGACGTGAGAAAAAACTTTCAAACAAGGAGGCATTCAGGTCTGGAATGTGCTACCTGGAAGTGGGTGCAGGCAGGTCCAGTCGAAGCATTCAAAACAACATTGGATGATTATTTAAATAGAAACAATTCAGGGTCACAGGGAAAAGGTAGGATAACGGCACTAGGCCATAATGCTCATTCGGAGAGCCGGTGCAGTCACGATGGGCTGAATGACCTTGTTCTGCACCGTAACGATTCTGTGATTCTGTCTGGATATGCACTTTTGTGGCTAGGGGTCAAACTTTGTTTGGTACAGCTCCCAAAAAGCAACTTGGAACGCTTGACTATGCGAATAATTGCAAGTTGTTGTTGCTGACAGTAGAGAGCACCATAAGTAAATGTGCATACTCCCCAGCATACATTGTTGGATTTTGATCAGCAGCAAACATGCTGGCTAAGTGTTTTTCCCTCTCTGTTTTTCAAAGGTGCATAGATGCCAATTTTAAATTCCCAATGGCAGGCTTGGTATGAGGTAGCTATGAATTAATTGGTTTGTTCCTGGGGATTTTGAGAACACCATCACAGTGTCTGACTGTGTCCCAGTTGGGTTAATCTATTCATTCTAATTATAAGCACTGATGTTGTAAATTGGAAACAAAATTATTTCTAAACTGCGTTCATACCTTCAAGAAGATATTACTAACTAATAATTAATAAAGCTGATTTGCAAAAATGTTGAACTCCCCATTTACACTGAAAACATTTCACTTAAAACAGCCTGGTCCACTATCTACCTGAGAGCTCCTTGATTCGATTTTTGACTAGGTATCAAAATGAGTGGTACATGTTCCCACATGAGCAAACAGGTGCCTTATTAAAATATTTAGCTGAGTGTCCTATACTCATTATAGGATCTTGGAGCAATTTCTCTGGACCAATGAATGGGGCATTTCCCTTGCACACCTTGACCATTTTTCATCTGTGTGGAGTGGACTAACCCTGTGGTCCTTAAAGTGACCACTACAAGCCACTGTAAAAGTGATGGATTTTATTTATCCTTCATTCTTGTGGGGTCAGTAGCAGGAGTGCCCTTCTTCCAACAGGATCACCTCTCCTCCACCAGTTCTGTCGAGTCAACTGACCTGGTGTGGAGTCTGGCCGATGTCCTACCCTCTCTGGCCGCTGAACTGCCTCGAAGTGCATTCTTGGCTCTCTCCCAGTTCACTGATTGCGTGCTAATGAGGGCCGGCTGTCACGTTGGTTCAGATGTCTCATTGGGCGAGTGATAATTGGATGAGTGGCATGATTGCCAATTTTTTGTTGTAAACCAAAATTAGCCCTTCTGAGTGTGTAGTGGAAGCGATTGATGCATGATGGGAATGGGAGGTCAGTGAGAAGGGGCAGGTTATTGGGCTGGATTTTCAAATTAAAGGTAGGTGGAGGGAGTCAGGAAATTTGCCAGTTTGGTACGCCCGCCTCAGGAGAAAGAGCTTCGAAAGGCACAATTTTTGCTCGGGCGGGGGCTGGGGGGTGCACTCTGAAGTTTCACTTCCCGCCCCCAGAGACAGTGCGGAGGCAGCCATAGGGGCTGCTGAGTGCCAAGGCGGTCTATTTGAAAGACCCACTTTGGCTCCCTGGGACTTTGTCCAAGTTGTTTAGTTCAATATTATGCCCTGTAGACCTCAGCCCTTATATCCCCTCGCCCCCCTCACCCATTCCCCATGCCCCATCCATGACAGCTAATGCCAATTCATGACAACCACCCATCCCCAAATGCTTCTCATACCCCCCATATCAACCCATGCCCTTCCACCCATCCCCAATGGCCCCTCATAACCTCCTTGACAATCCATGCTCCTTCACCCAGACCAATGGCCCCTCATACTTCCATATCAACTCATAGCACTTCCATTCCCAGTATACACTCTGCAAAGAATGATGAACCCTATAGTAACACTGGCATTTTGGGGGAAAGCTTAAAAAACAGCCATTCATACCTTTCTTTGAAAAAATACTGCTGTTACCACAATTCCATAAATGTATCAGTCAAGTAGACCTTTAAAGTATCAATAGCAAAAACTATAAGCATTTGATACTTCTTGACCTTATGAAAATAAACATTGAGCCATTGACAGAATAGAGATAAGAAAAATAAAGCTGTCAATCAAACATTTTTTTTTCTTTTGTGTGCAGCTGTTTCAACAAACTACTGGAAGTCTGGGCTCTCATCCAGCGTGGAGACTAGGCTGTCAGCCCCCCAACTCAGCAAAAATCAAGCCCATTACCTCTAAGATGAGATGTAGAGTCGTGATCTTGGGATAGCAGAACATTAGCAATCCCTCTAAACTCTATGCCATAAATAAAAGACTGCCAAAAAAAAAAAGATTTACTCGCATGAGACTGTAATAGAATAAGTTTCACATGCAGAAAAATCAACTTTAAAGATTGTGAAAGGGTTGGAAAGGTTATTGAAACAAAAATGCATCATTTCAGCGATAAAGGCAGGTGGTCATGTGTCAGCTCATGCTGTTGAGATTTATATACAAATTAGCAATTTTTATTCCTCATAATACCTGTCTCAGTTTAAATTACTGGAGCAAGTCAGGTTCAATCAGCAATGAGGAATGGCTCGAGTTGTCAAATGTTCACAGACAAAGCAATTTGGAAGGATGTGGAACCCATTCCTAGATTTCAGCCAGCAGGATCGGTTAGGACAATGACTTAAAATAATTGGCAAAAGAACCAGAGGTGGCATGAGAAAGATACCTTTTTACACAGGGAGGGGTTAGGATCTGGCATGAACTGACTGAGAGTGTGGTGGAGGCAGGGTCAATCGTAGCTTTCAAAAGGGAATTGGATAATTATCTGAAGCGAAATATTTGCAGGGCTAAGGGGAAAAGGCAGGGAATTGGGAACAGCTCAGTAGCTCGGTTGCTCCTACAGAGAGCCGGCATGGACACAAGCGGCTGAATGGTCTCCTTCTGTGCTGTAACCATTCTATGATTCTATGAATTGTAGAATCTTACAAAACAGAAGAAGGCCACTTGTTTGTTCTGAACTGTTTGTTCCACCTCTCTGAAAGAGATGCCAATCAGTCCCACTCCCCTATTCTTTCCCCATAGCCAAAGGGACATGGTGGAGGGGGGTGTATTTTATGGACGTGACAGGAGTCTTGGCCACCAGTTGGAGATCTAGTGAGAGACCCATGCTGCCTCCTCTTGGGAAGGCCTGTCAGTGTTACCTGGCAATCAGACAGTTGAGAGGTCACCGGTGGGCCTTCCATGGGTTCAGGCGGGTCAAGTGCCGCCCGCCATAAGCTGCTAGCCAATTAGAGGCTGGCAGCTCAGTCAAACAGTAGTGCCACTGGAGATGCGGTTGCTGCTGCTGGAACAACACCCATTGGGACCCAGGATGGTGAGAGGGGTTTCACCCAGTGGGGGTTGCGGGGGAGGGTGGTGTTGGAGGGTCGGCAGCAAGGGCAGAGGAGTGGCTTTCAGTGGGCATCCCTTTGCAATGCAGGGTCCCTCAATCAGGCATTGAGTGTATTTGAACAAGGGAACCCTCAGCCTGGGACCCCTCCCCCCAAATCCCTTCACGATGATAGGTCTGCCCATCACTGAGTTAATACCGGTGGCAATGGGATAAAGCCCTTCATTGGTCATTAACGACTCCTTAAGGGCCTCAATTTGAGGCAGGTAGCGGAAGATCACCCATGGAGGCGGGAAGGTAGTGGGGTGCCCTGATTGAATGTTTTCCCCACCACCAAAACCGCCCTGGGGAAAGAGTGCAAGATATTGCTCACAGTAACATAGAAACATAGAAACTAGGAGCAGGAGTAGGTCATTCGGCCCTTCGAGCCTGCTCTGCCATTCATTATGATCATGGCTGATCATCCAACTCAATAGCCTGCTCCTGCTTTCTCCCCATGTCCTTTGATCCTTTTTGCCCCAGGAGCTATATCTAACTCCTTCTTGAAAACGTACAATGTTTTGGCCTCAACTACTTTCTGTGGTAGCGAATTCCACAGGCTCATCGCTCTCTGGGTGAAGAAATTTCTCCTCATCTCAGTCCTAAATGGTCTACTCAGACTGTGACCCCTGGTTCTGGACTGCCCCACCATTGGGCACATCCTTCCTGCATCTGCCCTGCCTAGTCCTGTTAGAATTTTATAGATTTCTATGAGATCCCTTCTCATTCTTCTGAACTCCAGCGAATATAATCCTAACTGACTCAATCTCTTCTCATATGTCAGTCCCACCATACCAGGAATCAGTCTGGTGAACCTTCGCTGCACTCCCTCTATAGCAAGAACATCCTTCCTCAGATAAGGAGACCAAAACTGCACACAATATTCCAAGTGTGGTCTCACCAAGGCCCTGTATAACTGCAGCAAAACATCCCTGCTCCTGTACTCGAATCCTCTCGCTATGAAGGCCAACATTTGCCTTCTTTACCACCTGCTGCACCTGCATGCTTACCTTCAGCAACTGGTGTACAAGGACACGCAGGTCTCATTGCACATTCCCCTCTCTCAATTTATAGCCATCCAGATAATAATCTGCCTTCCTGTTTTTGCTACCAAAGTGGATAACTTCACATTTATCCACATTATACTGCATCTGCCATGCATTTGCCCACTCACTCAGCTTGTTCAAATCACCCTGAAGCATCTCTGCATCCTCCTCGCAGCTTTGTGTTATCTGCAAATTTGGAGATATTACATTTAGCTCCCTCATTTAAATCATTAATATATATTGTGAATAGCTGGGGTCCCAGCACCGATCCCTGCGGTACCCACTAGTCACTGCCTGCCATTCGTTTATTCCTACTCTTTGTTTCCTGTCTGCCAACCAGTTTTCCATCCATCTCAATACACTACCCCCAATCCCATGTGCTTTAATTTTACACACCAATCTCTTATGTGGGACTATGTCAAAAGCTTTCTGGAAATCCAAATAAACCACAACCACTGGCTCCCCCTCATAAACTCTACTAGTTACATTCTCAAAAAATTCCAGTAGGGTGGTCAAGCATGATTTCCCTTTCCTGAATCCATGCTGACTCTGTCCGATTCTGCCACTGTTTTCCAAGTGCTCAGCTATTAAATCTTTCATAATGGACTTTAGAATTTTCCCCACTACCGACATCAAGCTGACTGGTCTCTAATTCCCTGTTTTCTTTCTACCTCTCTTTTTAAATAGTGGGGTTACATTAGCTACCCTCCAATCTGTAGGAACTGTTCCGGAGTCTATAGAATCTTGAAAGATGACCACCGATGCATCCATTACTTCTGAGGCCACTTCCTTAAGTACTCTGGGATGTATATTATCAGTACCTGGGGATTTACTGGCCTTCAATCCCATCAATTTCTCCAACACCATTTCCCTACTAATACCGATTTCTGCTATGTTATTTGTGTCCTCCTTTGTGAAGACAGAACCAAAGTATGTATTTAGTTGGTCAGCCATTTCTTTGTTCCCCATTATAAATTCCCGTTTCAGACTGTAAGGGACTTACATTTGTCTTCACCAATCTTTTTCTTTTCACATACTTTTACAGTCAGTTTTTATGTTCCCTGCAAGCTTACTCTCGTATTCTATTTTCCCCTCCTTAATCATTCCCTTGGTCCACCTTTGCTGAATTCTAAAGTGCTCCCAATCCTTAGGACTGTTGTTTTTTCTGGTCAATTTGTATGCCTCTTCCTTGCATCTAATACTATGTCTAATTTCCCTTGTAAGTCATAGTTTGGCCATGGCTTAGCTATTTTACTTTTGCGCTGGACAGAAGTAAACAATTGTTGCAGTTCACCCAAGTGCTCTTTGAATGTTTGCCATTGCCTATCCACCATCATCCCTTTAAGTAACATTTCCCAGTCCATCATAGCCGATTCGCATTTCATACCATCGTAGTTTCCTTTATTAAGATTCAGGACCCTAGTCTCAGAATCAACTATGTCACTCTCCATCTTGATGAAGAATTCTATCATATTATGGTCACTCATCCCCAAGGGGCCTCGCACAACTAGATTGCCAATTATTCCTTTCTTATTACACAATATCCGGTCTAGGATGGCCTGTTCTCTAGTTGGTTCCTCAACGTATTGGTCAACATAGGAACAGGAATAGGCCATTCAGCCCCTTGAGCATGTTCCATCATTCAATGAGATAATGGCTGATCTGCCTAAATCCAACATTCATTATTTTTCCTTTTCAACGAGTTATCCAATTCCTGTTTGAAAACTACTATGGAACCTGTTTCCACTCTTTCAGGCAGTGCATGCCAGTTCATAACAACTCGCTGTGTAAAAAAAAATCCTCAATTTCCCTCTGGTTCTTTTGCCAATTATCATAGATCTATGTCCACTGTTTACTGATCCTTCTGCTATTGGAAACAGTTGTTCCTATTCATTCAATCAAAACCCTTAATCATTGTGAATGCCCTTTTAAAACTTACCTTGAATTTTCATCTCTGCACACAGAAGAATAATCCCAGCTTCACTGGTCTCTCCATGTAACTGAAGCCCCTCATCCCTTGTGTAATGCTAGTGAATCTTGTCCACAGGGTTTCCGAAGTGTACCTTATATCAAAAATGACTTTAAGTATTTATTATGCTGAAAAACATTAGTTGAGTTTAAAAAAGACTGAAACAGCAGCGGTTTTCAAAAACACTTATGACTTAAGACAGCAGCTGCTAAGGTGGCTGAATATTTGCACTGCTGTACCTTACAAATTCAGAAGCAATTAAAATGGAGTCACCCTGTCTACAAACCCCCATCAAAGATAATCACCTTGTAGGACTGTGAGTGGACCATCTCCTAACCTATTCACAAACTATCCAGACCATCGCCCATGTATTCAACTGGATGGAGAACAAGCATTAGCCGCAATCATTTTAGACAATGGACTCTGGCGGAGAAAGGAACTCATCCAGCCTGGACCTGGAATCAATTTGCTATGACCATGTTTGGATAACTGGTCATTTTATGAGAGGGAGTCATGTGATGAGCCAGCTAACCCCCTCTTTTGTGTTTAAGGAACTACTTTTGTCCAGGTCACAGAACAGAAGAAGGAGATATGTCAAAGAAGCAGGACTCCTTAGTGGGTACATATATTCTCTCTCTCTCTTTCTCCACCCATTCTGAAATCTCAAGCCCTCCATGCTGTTTGAACATCCACTCACCACATTCAGTTTTAAGAAATGAAAGCTGGTCTCAGTCATGGTGACCATGAAACTATCATTGATTGATGTAAAAATGCATGTGGTTAACTCATGCCTTTTAGTCAAGGAAACCTGCTGCTGTTACCTGGTCTGGCCTCTTATGACTCCAGACCCACAGCAATATGGTTGACCCTGAAATGGCCTAGCAAACCCTTCAGTTCAAAAGCAATTAGGGATGGGCAACAAATTCTGGCCTTGCCAGTGACACCCACATCCCATGAAGGAATAAGTTAAAAAATGGCAAGTGCATCCTTTTTAAAAAACCTGTTGGAGTTAAACAAGGGGTGGGACATGAGTGGAGCCAATTGACCCTTCCTCATCTGATGGTTAGCATTGACACTCTTTCCAAGTGTGATACCCAAAATTGGATGCAATACACCAGCTGAGGTCAAACCAATGATTTATAAATGTCTGGGATGATTTCCTTTCTGTTGTGTTCTGTGTTCAGGTCCCTTATGCTTTTTAACAGCTTTCTCAACTTGTCCTACCACCTTCAAATATTTGTGTATGTCCACCCTCAGGCTACTCCTTTAAAATTACACCATTTAGAATGTTGAACTGGAATTCAATAAAAAAGATATTGTCCCAGTGCAGCCCCATATTTTGTTATACGTAGCTGAACACTAATTAGATCTCAGGTGATTAGTTACCAGAATCTGAGCTGCAGTCAGAGCGAGTCTGGGAATATCCCCAGTTATACAATTATTTGGAGATACAGGGAAAGAGACAAAAGTGGAAAAGGGATGATTTTATGAAGTAAAGGAAGGGGAAGATGGGTTTATTAATAAAAAACCTAATTATAGTGGTAGAAAGAAAGGTTTTGTTTGACGGTGCTGCTTAAGCAGTGCCTGCCTGAAATTAACTCAGAAAGAATAAGGGATCCATTACTCCCATGCTGGGAATCACTATTGCAAACTGCAAACCTGCATCCAACTCACATAAAAACTCTCTCACCCACCCCACCCCTCAACTCCACTGCCTCCCCACCACCCCACCCCCCACCAAGTCCAGCAGTGCCTCAATTGTAAAATTCTCCTCCTTGATTTTAATTCCCTCCATGGCTTCACCCTGCCCTATCTCTCCAGCCCCACAATCCTCTGAGATCTCTGCAGTCCTCCAATTCTGGCCTCTTGTGCCTCCCTGATTTTAATCGCTCCACTATTGGCCTTCAGGTTCCTTGACCCTAAGCTTGGGATGTCCCTTTCTAACCCTCTCCACCTCTGTCCCTCTTTTTCCTCATCTAAGATACTTGTTAAAATGCAAGTTTTTGCTCGCCTGCCCTAATTTCCCCTGATGTGGCCAGTTGTACAATATTGTTTGATAACACTCCTGTGAAGAGCCTCTCAATGTTTTAACATTGTTGCTATGACCCTAAGGTAGACTGAAATATGACAAACAGGTTAAGATATATAAAGAAGAGGGTAATATTTTATGGCATAAAGATAAAAGATCCCAGGAGGGCTTGGACAGGTCATTGGAATGAGATGTTTCACATTTTAAGAAAACGAACAGTGAATTAAAGTAGACATTAAGATTCTTAATAAGAACATAAGAACTAGGGGCAGGAGTAGGCAATTCAGCCCCTCGAGCCTGCCCCGCCATTCATTACGATCATGGCTGATCTCATTTCGGCCTCAACTCCAATTTCCCGCCCTCTCTCCATAACCTATCAACCCATGAAGTGAAGAACAGGGTGCAGATATGCAGATATATTAAAATGGGAACACAAGCAGAAGAGTTCATTTCAAAACAAGGTCTTATACGTTGAGCATTGACGATAAAAGTAAGAAAAAGACATTAAGGCCACAGTTGGAATTCTGAGTACTGCTCCAAACACCTATTAAAGATTGGGTATTAAAGCTAGGGAAAAGATACAGTAAAGATTCACTTGCCCCCTATTAGGACTGCGAGGTAATAGTTATTAAGTAAGGCTAGTAAATTGGAGCATTTTTACTGGAAGTGAAAACGTTAAGCAGGTGGGGGTGGTGCGGTATCTCACAGAAGGTTTTCAAAATGATGGAATCTTTTGGACAGATGAATAGTGCTGGATTGCCTTCATACCATCTCCCCGTATGATTATCCCAACCTTATACATGTAGTCTACTAGCCCGTGCTCACCCAATGCTGACAGATGGTGAAGACCATTGACCAAGAATTAAGTACCATCAAAATCAGAGATTGCTCATTTATTTCTATATTATGACCAACGTTCCCTGTATGTTGCATGCACCCCTGGCTTCCCAGCAACCTGAAAGGAACTTGGTGAAATTGAAATTGCCAGGGAAATGGTACTGAGCAAATTGATGGAGCTGCGGGCTGGCAAGTCTTTGGGTCCCGATGGTCTATATCCTAGGGTCTTAAAAGAGGTGGTCAATGAGGTAGTCAATGTGCTAGTGTTAATTTTCCAAAATTTGCTAGACTCTGGAAAGGTTCCATCAGATTGGAAAGTAGCAAATATAACCCCTCTACTCAAGAAGGGAGGGAGCCAGAAAACAGGAAACTAAAGGCCAGTTAGCTTGACCTCTGTCGTGGGGAAGTTATTAGAATTGATCATTAAGGAGGCTATAGCTGGGCACTTAGAAGAATTCAAGGCAATTGGGAAAATTCAGCAAGGTTTTGTGAAAGGAAAATTATGTTTAACTAATTTAGTGGAGTTTTTTGAAGGAGCAAAATACGCAGTAGATAAAGAGGAGCCTGTAGACGTGCTGTACTTGGATTTCCAGAAGGCTATTGATAAATTGCCACATCAAAGATTATTATGAAAAATAAAATCACATGGAATAGGGGTAACATATTAGCGTTGATAGAAGATTGGCTGGCTGGCAGAAAGCAGAGAGTATGAATTATTGGGTCTTTTCAGATTGACAAGATGTGACAAGTGGCGTCCCACAGGGGTCTGCACTGGAGCCTCAACCTTTTATGATTTACATCAATGACTTAGATGAGGGGAGTGAAGACATGGTAGCTAAATTTGCAGATGATGGAAAAATAGGTAGGAAAGTATGTTGTGAAGAGGACATAAGGAGGTTGCAGATAGATATAGATAGGTTGAGTGTGTGGATAAAGATCTGGCAAATAGAGTTTAATGTGACAAAATGTGAAGTTGTTCACTTTGGCAGGAAGAACAAAAAAGCAGAGTACTACTTAAATGGAGAATGGCTGCATAATTCTGAGGTGCAGAGGGATCTAGATATTCTAGTGTGACATGAGTCACAAAAAGTTAGTATGCATTTTCAGCAAGTAATTAAGAAGGCTAATGGAATTCTATCCTTTATTCCAAGAGGGATTGAACATACAAGTAAGGATGTTGTGCTTCAGTTATACAGGGCATTGGTGAGACTGCACCTCTAATACTGTGTGCAGTTTTGGTCTCATTATTTCAGGAAGGATGTAAATACATTGAAGGTGGTTCAAAGGAGGTTTACTGGATTGATACCTGGAATGAGTGAGTTGTCTTATGCGGAAAGGTTGGACAGACTGGGCTTGTTTCCACTGGAGTTTAGAAGAGTGAGGGATGGTTTGATTGAAATATACAAGATCCTGAACGGCCTTGACACGGTGGAGATCGAAAGGCTGTTTCCTCTCGTGGGTGAGTCCAGAACTAGTGGGCACTGTTTTAAAATTAGGGGTCGCCCTTCTATGACAGAGATGAGAAATTTTTTCTCTCAGAGAGTTGTATGATTTGGAACTATTTGCCTCAGAAGGTGGTGGAGGCAGGGTCATTGAATATTTTTAAGGTAGGCGTGGATAGTTTCTTGTTAGGCAATGGAATCAAAGGTTATCGTGGGTAGGTGGGAATGTGGAAATCGAAACACACGACGATCAGCCATGATCTTATTGAATGGCAGAGCAGGCTCGAGGAGCCAAATGGTCTATTCCTGTTCCTATTTCTTATGTTCTTACACAGAGGTTGTGCCCAAGTTGTTCCCTTTAAGATATCATGTATGCACAACCACACAAAACAAAGTTTAAAGATACTACACATTCAAATATACATAGTGAACCCAGAGGGGAGATTGATTATGATCATATTTATGCTTTTAGTGATTTTGAATTTATTTATGACTTCTGCACTGCAATCTTTAAGTTTGGAATTTATAATAATTATTGAATTGTTGAGTGTTAATGGAACAATTAGGAATAATTATTCGAATGAGCTTCTATATATAATTATGTAATGTAGTATTTGTCTGTAGCTATCTATTGCATCCCACAGATATACCTTGTTGTTGTTCATTTGGTCACTAGAGACCCGTCAGCTTCCCAATCCAACTCTCACTCTGTGGCCCTGATCACTGATTCACTGTCACTCCCAGCTCAACCAGCTTTGTCATTCCTTCAAAACCCTGCCCTAGGCCACAATATCCTATCTCCCTCTGAGGCTTTGACTTCCATCCACCTCTGCCTGCAACTCCCCCCACTCCGCAATACCCCCCACACCCCCCGCCCCCTCTCCATGCCCTACTGAGTTATCCCGTGACGCCCAGTGCTTCCCAAATCTTGCCCCAGCCCACACCCGCCAGTGAGAGGCAAGATTGGTTCGACGAGTCTCGATGGTTTTCAGTAACCAATGTATGTCTCCAGGTTTCCATGGCACAAGGGCAGGATTTTGAGGTCGGCGGGTGGGCTCAGCGGGTGGGCCCGAGAGCAACCAGCAAATGGCCCACCACCCGCGATCAGCCCCCGACTGTGATTTCACGCCGGCTGGCCAATTAGCTTTCAGTCAGCGTGAAACACGTGCTGAAAGGCTCAGCGCTTTCGGGGTGGGGGATAGAGGAGGGTGAGCACTGAAGGCTGCGCAGGCACAGGGAGCGTGCAATGAAAGCTCCCTGAAGGCAGAGAGCTGCTTCAGGGAGCTGAATTATTTTTAACCCTTAAATAAAGATTTTAAAATCCCCAGAAAAAAATTCCACGCTTAAGAATCACTCACCTGAACACGCTGATGAGAAAAATTCTGCCCAAACATTTTTATTTTTAAAAAATAATTATCGGAAACCTCACTCCGTCCGTGGATGAGGTTCGGTCAAAAATCCAAAGGCCGCCTGGCCAATTCGCCTCCCGCCAACTGTAGGGCTGGATGGGCAGCAAAAAATAGCGGTTAATTAATTGTTTAATGGCCTTAATAGGCCTCTTAATAGTCGGCGGGCGTGCTGCCAACTCTCGCGTGCACCCGCCGACCGAAATATCGCGCAAGCGCTGGATGATGTGGAGCGCTCATCTGATGTCATTGCGCACTATTTTACGCCCTATCGAGTCAGGCACACGCCCCGCCCACGGGCTGTAAAATTCTGCCCAAGGGATTTAGAGATGGACAGGCAAAAAAGAAACAAAGGCTTGCATTTATATAGCACTTTTCACAACCTCAGGACATCCCAAAGTGGTTCACAGCCAATGAAGTGCTTTTTGAAGTGTAGTTGCTGTTGTAATGTAGGTAATGCTACAGCCAATGTGTACACAGCAAGCTCCCACTAACAACAATGTGAGAATCGGCAGATAATCTGTTTTGTGATGTTGATTAAGTGACAGATATTGCCTAGGGCACTGAGGGTAACTCTGCTGCTCGTCTTCAAAATAGTCCCATGGGATCCTTTACACACAACTTAGAAAGCAGGCAGGGCCTCAGTTTAACATTTCATCTCAAAGACACTACCTCCAAAAGTGCCATACTCCCTCAGAACTGTACTGGAATGTCAGCCTAGATTTATGTGCTCAAGTCTCTGGAGTATAACTTGAACCCACAGCCCTCTGACTCAGAGGCAAGGATGTTCCTAGTGAGTCACAGCTGACAAGAAGAGTGAGTGACAGGTACAGTGAGAGGAAGGGAGATATGGTGGGGCGAGAGGCGGGGGAGGGTTGGTCAATGCCAGTAGTGTCTAATGGTCTTGTAGCAAATCGCCAGCCCATTTTACAGTGCTTAATTTCCTTTCTAGGAAAATCTGTGAACAAGAAAGTTGAGTGTGGTGTAACTCACTATCAGCCTGTTTCACATACAGTTCCACCATCCGTAAAACTCCAGAACTATTGAAACAAGGACAGCTCCTGCAGAGAGAAAGAAATTGTGTGAGGCATGGACAGAATGGGAGACATATAGAAAAACAAGGAGGGGATCACCTTAGAGTTAGGTGTTTCATGAAGTGCTTCTTCACATAAAGGGTAATGGAAATCTGGAACTCTTAGCCCCCCCGCAAAAAAACCTGCTGAACTCAGAGATCATTTCAAAATTTCAAAATATAAGGTGAGCGGAGAACAACTGCCCTCGACATCAAGGCAGCATTTGATCCAGTGTGGCATCAAGGAGCCCTAGTGAAACTGGAGTCAACAGGACTCAGGGCAAAAACTCTCCACTGGCTGGAGCCATACCTACCACATAGAAAAATGGCTGTGGTTTTTTGGAAGCCACCGCCTCAGCCCATAACATCGCTGTAGGTGTTCCTCCGGTTAATGCCTGCACTGCACTGAATATCTCTAGCATTTTTGTTTTTAATTCCTGCACTTCCTGGACCTGTGTTCCTGCTTCTGGCAGTGCTATTTGAATTTGCCTCACTGCCCTTTGCAGCACCATTGCTGTCATTTGCTGGCCTTGAGGTAATTTGCTTGAAAAGCGTGACCACTGCTTAACATGAGGAGCATGTCCTCTCAGACAGGCAGGTTGCAATTACCATCAAACTTGTCATTAAAAGGGATCCAAGTTATCTGCGCTGACCTAGGTAATCAGAAATGATCACATTGAAAGGTGTTTATATAATTGTGCTCGTATTTGCACTGCATTGTCTGATTCCCGGGCAGGGGTGATAAATTTTTATTGAAATCACCATCATCATAACGCTAAGCTTGATGTATTCTTCCTAACCTTGCAGAATACCCTTAAGGTTGTGTAAGAGTCTAAGACATATCATAAAATTCCTACTGTGAGTAATTACACTGAAAAGGTTGGCAGGGCTACAAAATACTGACAGGGCCATTTTCATTAAGGTTATCAACCGACCAGATTTTAACCCCTTATATACATCTAAGCTCAAACATGAGTAAGGAAACGTCCTGCTGATTATCACGTACAGCCCTCCCTCAGCTGATGAATCAGTGCTCCTCCATGTTGGACAACACTTGGAGGAAGCACTGAGGGTGCCAAGAGCACAGAATATACTCTGGGTGGGGGATTTCAATCTCCATCACTAAGAGCAGCTCTGTAGCACCACTACAGACCGAGCTGGCCAAGTCCTAAATGACATAGCCGCTAGACTGGGTCTGCGGCAGGTGGTGAGGGAACCACAAGGGGGAAAAACATACTTGACCTCATCCTCACCAAGCTGCCTGCCGCAGATGCATCTGTCCATGACAGTGTCGGTAGGAGTGACCACCACACAGTCCTTGCGGGTGACTACCGCACAGAAGTCTCATTTTCACATTGAGGATACCCTGCATCATGTTGTGTGGCACTACCACTGTGCTAAATGGGATAGATTTCAAACAGATCTAGCAACTCAAGACTGGGCATCCATTAGGTGCTGTGGGCCATCAGCAGCAGCAGAACTGTACTCAAACACAATCTGTAACCTCTTGACCTGGCATATCCCCCTCTCTACCATTACCATCAAGCCAGGGGATCAGCCCTGGAACAATGAAGAGTGCAGGAGGGCATGCCAGGAGCAGCACCGGGCATACCTAAAAGTGACATGTCAACCTGGTGAAGCTACAAGATAGTATAACTTGCGTGCCAAACAGCATAAGCAGCAAGTGATAGAGAGAGCTAAGCCATCCCACAACCAACAGATCAGATCTAAGCTCTGCATTCCTGCCACATCCAGTCATGAATGGTGGTGAACAATTAAACAACTCACTGGGAGAGGAGGCTCCACAAATATCTGCATCCTCAATGATGGGGGAGCCCAGCACATCAGTGCAAATGATAAGATTGAAACATTTGCATCAATCTTCAGCCAGAATTGCTGAGTGGATGATCCATCTTGTCCTCCTCTGGAGGTCCCCAACATCACAGGTGCCAGTGTCCTTGGCCCAACCATCTTCAGCTGCTTCATGAAGGATCCTCCTCCCATCATAAGGTAAGAATTGGGGATGTTCACTGTTGATTGCACAATGTTCAGCACCATTCACGACTCCTCAGATACTACATGTCCAAATGCAGCAAGACCTGGACAATATCCAGACTTGGGTTGACAAGTGGCAAGAAACATTCGGCCACACAAGTGCCAGGCAATGATTATCTCCAAGAAGAGAGAATCTAACCATCGCCCCTTGACATTCAATGGCATTACCATCACTGAATCCCCCACTATCAACATCCTGGGGGGTTACCATTGACCAGAAACTGAACTGGACAAGTCATGTAAATACTGTGGCTACAAGGACGTGTCAGAGGCTAGGAATCGTGTGGCACTTCCTGACTCCCCAAAGCCTGTCCACCAACTACAAGGCACAAGTCAGGAGTGTGATGGAATACTCCCCACTTGCCTGGATGAGTGCAGCTCCCACAATACTCAAGAAGCTTGACACCATCCAGGTCAAAGCAGCCCGCTTGATTGGCACCACATCCAGACATTCTCTCCCTCCACCACCGACACACAGTAGCAGCAGTGTGTACCATCTACAAGATGCACTGCAGGAATTCACCAAGGCTTCTTTGATAGCACCTTCCAAACCCACAGCCACTACCATCTAGAAGGACAAGGGCAGCAGATAGATGGGAACACCACCACCTGGAAGTTCCCCTCAAAGTCACTCACCATCCTGACTTGAAAATATATCACTGTTCCATCACTGTCGCTGGGTCAAAATCCTGGAACTCTGTTCCTAACAGCACTGTGGGTGTACCTACACCACATGGACAGCAGCAAGGAGGCAGTTCACCACCACCTTCTCAAGGGCAACTACGAATGGGCAATAAATGCTGGCCCAGCCAGCGACATCCACATCCCATGAATGAATAAAAAAAATATAATGTAAAACCAGAAAATGCTGGAAAAACTCAGCAGGCCTGACAGCATCTGTGGAGAGAGAAACCAAGCCCTGAAGAAGAGTCATACGGACTCAAAACGTTAACTCTGTTTCGCTTTCCACAGATGCTTTCAAACCTGCTGTGTTTTTCCAGCATTTTCTGTTTTTATTTCAGATTTCCAGCATCTGCAGTATTTTGCTTTAATCATAATTATCTCTACTTTGGTTCACAGGGAGCTCTGCCAAGAGACTGACACCCTCAGCCAGCCAGTCCCTCAGCTCCATCCAGGTCCTCACCTCCAGCTAAGAGGGCACCTCCTCCATTGAAGAGCTGGAAATAAGCAGCCTGGAAGACCTGTCACAGCGCTTACCCACACCCTCCACCAGCACAGGGACATACACCTCGGTGGGACCTAGATCTAGAGCAGGCTCAGACTCACAATCTGGTCGTCATCTCACGGACACATGTCCGCAGCAGCAAGAGGCAGGTTCAGTCGAGCTTCCCAGCATTCAGAGGACTGATGGGGATCAGGCATCTGTGAGGTCCGAGTCAGATGACGAGACTGCATTTTGTCTTCCAACTCATCTTGGAGGGTCAGCAGAAGGTGGAGAAACATCGCGCAGGCTGTTGCAAGCCCTCAACAGAGTGGCATGTGAGTCAGAAGAGTGCGTCCGCCTGCTCTCTGGAGGTCTCCACAGGCAGGATGTCGGACGCCATAGAGACTCTGGTCCATCAAAACGTGGAGATGCACGCAGACCTTCACTCCATCGCTGTTGCCATCGGTGAGTTCCTCCAGTGGCCTGAGAGGGAAATAGGATACCTCGACGTCCCTCCAGATGCTCCTTCTATTCAAGGAATCAGGCCAGGGTCCTCGGGTACCCGAAGGGAGGATCAGTGGCAGCTGGATACTCCTGGGTCATCACTCAGGAATCTCAAGAGCTGTCCACTCCCTCTGAGTCCCCTTTGCCTATGACCCCCTCAACCTCATCCTCTGTACCACAGCTGGCCCACAGGAGGGCAGCTAAAGCAAGTTGGGGCCCAAGGCCTTGGCTCTCCAGAGGACACATGCCGAAGTCATCAGGGGACAACAGGGCCAAACATTGCAAAGGCTGTCACCACCTCTGCTGTGGATGTCAGGGCAGCACCTAGATGTGTTAGGCCTAGAACTGTTAAGAATTTCTGATCACAAGTGTTTGCATGGGTGAACACATTTTCTCACTTTATAATCTGAAAATATATTCACATTCACTGAAAAATGTGTAATGTTGTCTTTCAGCTTCATTTAAAGGCTTTGCATGTCCTCCCACTGCATCCAGCCCACTGTCAGTTCAGCTGCACGCAGAGGGACCATGAGAGATTCTGGAGGGAGAAGTCTGTGTGCGGCAGGGCCTTTCATAGCCTCGTGCAAGCACATGCCCAAGCACACGGATCCTTCCTCCATCACACTCATCTCACTGTCCTGAGCATTTTCAATGCTGCCTGCAGGGGTTCTCTGTCAGGTGTCCATCTGAGCTGACCCTGCATCTCCGTCCACCCACTGCTCACACTCCATGCTGCACCTGTGCCCGGCCAACAAGAGGCTCCTTTCAATCTTGATTTCAGAAACATGGTCATAGTAAGATTTCTTCTCAGCTCCCCATCCTTTCCCCTCCCCCAGTCCCATGTACTTTCTCCCATCACTGTTGACCCCGCCCCCCCCGCCATCACCTTCCACCTCCCCACCATCACCTATCAGCCAAAACCCTTTCCTTTCCGGGATGTGCACGTTCCCTACCTTCCTGAGAATCTCACCCCCTGACCTTCCGAACCTCCTCCTTCCCATCTCCAGGGTCCGTACCTGCCTCCGAGTCTCCACTAACCACACTTGCCATCCCTTCTACCACTCCCATTGCACCCTCACCCTCCCACCCTACCAGCTCACTCGGCCCTCTCTCATTCTCACCATTCCCTCCTACCACACCCACCCTCATTTCGCTCTCCAGGAGGTAGTCATCGACTCCACAGACCCCTCCCTTGCACATTCGCCTGGACGGCACTCCCCCTCACTCCTTCCTCCACCATTACTCCTTCATCCACCTTTACTCCTTCCTCCACTCTGTTTTCCTGCCGATACGGATGTTAAATTTGACACAGGGGGTACGATTCCAGTGAGCAAGGCTTATAATGATGTGCAGGTGTATGAAAATGCAGCAGAGGAAACGTGTCCCGTCAGTGACGAGCGGAGTGGACAATCACAAGCACATGACTGTGTAAAACCGATTTAGGCCTTCTCGCCATATTGCCCGCTCATGCCCACTATGATGCCCAATGCCAACGAGCATGGAAAATTCCATCATCATCTATAAACATGGGGTAGCAATAGCACTGGAATGTGTTTACTTAGAGCCCCATGATCAGAATCACAGTACCACAGAATCACACAGTGCAGAAGAGGCCCTTCGGCCCATCATGTCTGCACCGACACATGAGAAACACCTGACCTACCTACCTAATCCCATTTACCAAAACTTAGCCCATAGCCTTGAATGTTATGACATGCCAAGTGCTGATCCAGGTACTTTTTAAAGGATGTGAGGCAACCTGCCTCCACCACCCTCTCAGGCAGTGCACTCCAGACCGTCACCACCCTCTGGGTAAAAATGTTTTTCCTCACATCCCCCCTAAACCTCCTGCCCCTCACCTTGAACTTATGCCCCCTTGTGACTGACCCTTCAACTAAGGGGAACAGCTGCTCCCTATCCACCCTGTCCATGCCCCTCATAATCTTGTACACCTCGATCAGGTTGCCCCTCAGTCTTCTCTGCTCCAATGAAAACAACCCAAGTCTATCCAACCTCTCTTCATAACTTAAATGTTTCATCCCAGGCAACATCCTGGTGAATCTCCTCTGCACCCCCTCCAGTGCAAGCACATCCTTCCTATAATGTGGTAACCAGAACTGCACACAGCACTCCAGCTGTGGCCTCACCATGGTTCTATAAAACTCCAACATGACCTCCCTACTTTTGTAATCTATGCCTCAATTGATAAAGGCAAGTGTCCCATATGCCTCTTTCACCACCCCACTAAAATGCCCCTCCACCTTCAGAGATCTATGCACACACACACCTTTGTTCCTCAGAACTTCCTAGTGCCATGCCGTTCATTGAATACTTCCTTGTCAAATTACTCCTTCCAAAGTGTATCACCTCACACTTTTCAGGATTAAATTCCATCTTGTTTTACATTAAAATGAGCATTTGAAACCATAAAATATCCCCAGAATAAAAGCACAGCTCTTCCTTCTTCAGCAAGTGAGACAAATCCCCCATATTTCTCCAAATATCGTATACAATTCAATAAGTTCTAGCATTAAATAATTGTGAATGTTAATTACTTTTTTAACACCTAGGAATTGAATCATAAAGTAAACAATCAACATCTGGGTGACCACACTGTTATCACTGCAATCCAACTGGAAAAGAGTGGGGACTACAAATAAGACGTTGAAGAGCTGCATGCAGCTCTGGAGCGGTAGGCTACTGACCCCTGGGCTAAATAGAAGGGCCTAGAAAAATCAGGCACACCCGTCTTTGGGCAGTGTGGTAAAGGACTCACACTCCCTTTCCCAATATGGTGGGCGACGCAATTCCGGCCATATTTGTGCAAGTGCTTCCTACTGCCATACCTGGTGGTTTTATAAACTAGTTATCCACCCAAAATCAGGCACTGCACAACCGAATTTAGAGGCCAACTTTCCTACACTTAGATCAGTGGAAAGTCATGAAAACCCAAAAGGGGAATACAAGTGTTTCAGGGATATCCAGTCATTCCATCATGTGTGCTCCACCAGGAGACAGGACCTTGGCTCATTGTCATTGATTCACCCTGAGCTATTTTCTTGGCATGTTTTTGACAGTGATGGCTCGCAATTGCCTTCTGCTCTCAGGGGCAGAGGGCAAGGAGGCAAGTCCCGAGCCTACCCTAATATTCAGGTGGTCCAGTACCTCGTCATTGCGTTATTGACCACATAGGTACAATTCTAGTTAAGTTGACCTCTGCTTTACATTACCCCGACAACATAGAAGACTGCTTGTTCAATCCTGTTATACATGCATGAGGAAAATCCAACAGCAATCATTGATGTTATAGAAGGTGTTCGATCAGTGCTCGCTTACCCTTACTGTCGGTTCTCCTCTTGACTTTAGGATTTTATAAAGGACAAACTCACAGGGACACAGGGGCTTAGGCTCAACCACAGGCTTATTTATTGACAGAGCACCTCCACTGCCCCTAATACAAGAGCTCTAAACTAGTGTAATGACGCTGCACAATGCTCTAAACCACAAACTCATTTATAAAACTCCACTGAAAAGTAGAACCACAGGCAAAACCCCATGTTTCTGCCCCAAACCTTACTCGGTCCAACTGAACCTCCTTTCAGGATTTAGTTACTACCCTTAAAGTTATCCTTAATTCTCAGCCTCAAAATCCGTGAATCTGGCTGAGACTTACAATTCCCCACATGGTTGGTTGTTCCAGTGTGAGCTGTAGGTCCATGAATCAGGTTGACCGTTCCTGATTACTCTTGGTGACTGCAGTGCCAGACCCCACGGCCTTGGCCCTTTCATTACAAATCTTGTTTATAGCTTCAGTACATTTCCTGGAGCACATTCTGTTTGGATGTTGGGTGCTTCACACCCCTTAATCTCTTTAGCCTGGTTCCTGCGTTGGTTCAGACAATCCATTCATCACGGTGTTGTTTCCAGGACCGAAACAACAGACTCCACCCCAGTGTGATGTTTCTGGATCTCAAGTTAATGTGCATGGGATAAGATCCATTTCTCCTTAGCTGTTGTCTATGTTTGTTCGCGTGATGGCTGTTGTCTAGGGCCATTTGCTAGGATGGTCTCCCAGTTTCTTTAATTGGATTGCCCGATGGTGCCTGCTTTGTGTCTTTGAGATGATAATGTCCCAGTGTCTTTACACAGTATCGACTTGGTTTCAGTTTGAAGATAAATCATTTGTGGCACAGCGTGCCTCTGTGTTGAAGTTTGGCCTGTTCTGTTTTGCAGTGTTTATGTCCATGAAGCAAGGTCTTTGGGGCTTTTATATTTAATGAGATCCAGTTGGAGGGGATTCCAATTCAACAATGTAAATCATTATGCTCATTTTAATTAGACTTATTCATTGCACAAATGAAATGGGATCAGAGACTTCTTTCATGCCTTAAATATAGTGATAAAATTACTACAGTAAATTATGGATAGAGTAACACAGATCCACACTGCAATCTATTACCTGACAGATCTAAAAAGAAAATCACAATGTATGCAGCTAAAAATAATTGGGTAAAATGGATATAGATTCTGTCTCATCAAAATTAATGCACTACTCCATTTATAATCTGGGTGATCTGACAAGGCATAAGTTGCATCCACTGTCCTATGGGCACTGACAGTGAGAAGGTTGCCTTTGCTTCCTAATAACTGGCTAAATGGGTGGAGTTCATTCCTGCATGGAGAACAGTATCTACCCAGTTAAAGATGCAGTGCAAGATTCAGACTGTCAGAAAACCAGGCTAAAATAATTTCTAGTCAACATTCAATTTTCCTGATTGACAGAAATTAGACAGAGTATTTGCCAACCCCCTGCAGATAGTCAGCTCTTTTTCATTATAGAAACATAGAAACTAGGAGCAGGAGTAGGCCATTCGGCCCTTCGAGCATGCTCTGCCATTCACTATGATCATGGCTGATCATCCAACTCAATAGCCTGCTCCCGCTTTCTCCCCATATCCTTTGATCCCTTTCGCCCCAAGAGCGAAATCTAACTCCTTCCTGAAAAAAATACAATGTTTTGGTCTCAACTACTTTCTGTGGTAGCAAATTCCATAGGTTCACTACTCTCTGGGTGAAGAAATTTCTCCTCATCTCAGTCCTAAATGGTCTACCCCGTATCCAGCTTCTGTGGACTGTAAGATTGCCTTTCTTGTGCAACGTATCAACAACATCAATAACTCACATTTATATATCACTTTTAATATAGCAAAATCTCCTAAGGTGCTTTACAGGAATATTTTCAAATAAGATTTGACATTGAGCCACATAAGTAAACATGGTAACAGGTAAAAGAGGTTGGTTTTAAGAAGTTTCTTAAAGGAGGATAGGGGATTGAGAGGCAGAGAGGTTTAGAAAAAATCATTCCAGAGCTTATTATCTAGGCACCTAAAGGGAAGGTCAACAGTGGTGGAGTGATAAAAATCAGGCATGTGCAAAGGACCAGAATTGGAGGTCAGTGAGCACAGGCACATTGAACGAATGGGATTTGGTGAGTTAGGATAAATCCAGTGGAGTTTTGGATGAATTTGAAGTTTATAGTGATGGAAGATGGGAGGTCAGCTAGCAGAGCATTAGGCTAATCAGGATTAGGGTAACAAAGGCATGAAGGAGGGGTTCAACACCAGAGACATTTTCCATTGTTTTAAGGTGTTGCATGTCTCATGCAATTGAATAGCTTTTTTCAGAAGTTTATGAATGTGTGCATAAATTTCTGTTTATGTTTGCATGTGCATAAGCAAACTCTGGGTGTCATAATTTTAACTTTGATAGTATAAAACAGGCAAGTGTTTCACAACTGAACACAAGTGATGTGCACCTGGCGAATTGCACTTCCCTCAGGACTTCAAGGCTTGTTTGCCTACCTTGCTTCGGGCAGCACTTGCAGTCATCAGCGCCAGGGTTCGCAGGCAGCACTACATCACTTTTAGGGAGGCTCACAGGCAGGTCTCTACTTAAGAGACCAGCTATAAGGCAGGGGTGGTTTTTCAATGGCTGCAGGGCTAGGGCTTGCTTGGGGAAGGGGGAGAAGTGGCCTCAGGCAAGGGAAGAGGCCGCAGCTTGGGGCTGAACTGGGGAAGGGGGTTATCCCAGGGTACGTGTGGGGACACAAGTTAATCTGTGCAAGTGGCCTCAAGAGGGTGAGGGCAGTGGAGGCAGTCTGCAGAGGTGATGAGGCCAGATGGAGATTTGAGGATATGTGTGAGAGAATGAGTGGTGTTGTCCCTTGGGCTGGCAGTGGTTGAGATGCCAGTGAATGTGTGACGGGCTTGAGACCGTGAGTTTGGAGTGATGAGATGGTTGCCTTACCCTGGCTGCACGGATGAGATCATTCATTCCTTTATCTGCACTGGATGGCCAACCACTTCTGTACAGCATTGGAACTGATCACCACTGCCATCATCTGCTAAGCCAAAGTGGTGACACTGATGGGCCTCCTGCAGCCGGAGCAGGGTGCAGGATATCACAGCAGGCTCCAAAGGTGCCCAGAAGGCGTCCCAGGGATGCATCACTGAATTGAGGGGCTGCAGTTTTCTTGCCTTTCGGGGCCCTGTCCTAGGCTGTAAACACTGAGAGGTGTGCACACAGCTGCACTTTAAATATGATGCCCAGCGTGAGGAAGCAGCAAGGTGACTGTGTGGCGGGTGAATCAGAGGCTGCCTACCAGCAAAACAGCCTGCATAATTAATAAGGTGGGAAATCCCACCATGCAGCCAGGGTTTTCTGCCCACTATCGCACTTAGTGCAAATCTGGGACGATTCTGACAATAGACTCCATTTTGTAACAAGTGCAGCTTTATCCAGAATTTCCTGTCATTCTGGAAAGTTAGCCCGCTCAGTCGGAGCTCCTATAGAAGAATTGTAAAGGAGGCTGCCTTGTTCCTTGTGTAGTTCTGACATGTGGCAGATAAATTTATCTACTTGATTGACTATGTTTTTTGTGTGTGGAGGAAACAAGATAACATTTATTTTGTCCTAAGACTCTTCGTGGAACTTTAACCAATTCTTTTGAATGCTAATTTATGTATGTTAGTGTGTACTGAAGGTAAAAGTCATAGGATAGAATAACTCACCTCCTGACTCCCCAAAGCCTGTCCAACATCTACAAAGCACAGGACAGGAGCGTGATGGAATACTCCCCACTTGCCTGGATGAGTGCAGCTCTGACAACACTCAAGAAGTCCGACACCATCCAGGACAAAACAGCCCACTTGACTGGCACCCCATCCACCGCTTCAAACATTCACTCCACCATTGATGCACAGTGGCAGCAGTGTGTGCCATATGCAAGGTACGCTGCAGCAACTCACCAAGCCTCCTTAAACAGCATCTTTCAAACCCGTGACCTTTATTGCCGAGGACAGCTGATCAATGGGGACTCCACCACACGTAATTTCCCCTCCAAACCACTCACCATCCCGACTTGGAAATATAAGCACCATCCCTTCACTATCACTGGGTCAAAACCCGAGAGCTCAGTTCCCAACAGCGCTGTGGGTGTACCTACACCAGATGGACCTTGCTTTGAGAATGCAGCTCACCACCACCTTCTCAAGGGCAACTAGGGATGGGCAATAAATGCTGGCCCAGACAGCGAAGCCCACACCCCATGAAGGAACCTTTTTTTAGAAAATGACACAATGGCCTTTTAGCTGAAGTCTTAATCCAAAGTTTGGAAGATCGGACTGATCAACTTGCTGATAGGCTTGGGAACTGTAATGAGATCTTTCCTGCAGCCTTTGCACCTTCTGTAAGGGAAATAATGTCTCACATGAACAATAGTAAAAATCTCAAATTCTCCTCCAAGGGGCTGAGGGCGCTGGGTCAATGCAAGTTTTCAACACTAAGATCTACAGATTTTCATTAGGCAAGGGTACAATGGTTACCTAAGGGAACAATGGCAGCTAAATGGAGTTGAGGTACAGGTCAGCCATGATCTAATTAAATGGCACAACAAGGTCAAGAAGCCACATGGCCTACTCCTATTCCTATGTTCCTATCTTATGGAAAATTTACATCAAGCTATTGCTATGGAACAGAATTTATTTAAGCTGTCTCTATTATGTATGACATTTCAAACACATGCATTTAATCAAGAATCTTCTTCACTATTGTATAAAAAATTCAGTCTAGTATCCAAAATACACAGACGGAAGAAACCTATTTGCATTTATATTGGAACGAATTGCTGCAGAAGTTGGGAGCAGACTGTAATGCAAATAGAATGCTGTGTTAAATAGAAAGATTTGTGCATCATATTATATATGATTTAGCTAACTGGAGTAAATGTGATTTAAAAAGTAACTTCCTGTGGCATTTCAATAATTTGCTGTGTTCTCCTGCTATTGTATTGTTTGAACAAATCTATTCTTATTAATAATAACATTTGGCTTTGGGCTAATACCATGTTACTGCTCAGCTTCCAAAAGAGCAAGGAGACCATGGTAGAAATTTTGCAGCAGTTCTACTCAATCTCTCTTATGCATAATATAGACCTATGTTCTCAGGAGCTTCGAAGAATGGGATGTGACCTCACTGAAACACTTGACAAGATAGATAGTGAGAGGTTGTTTGCACTGACTGGAAATGCTGTAGGTCATGGGTCAACTATGGGTAATGTTCTCAGCAGAAAGGGTCGGCCATTTAGAACTGAGATGAGCAATTTCTTCACTGGGAAGTTGTGAATGAATCTTCAGAATTTCCTATACGTGGGAGCTGTGGATCCTAAGTTGATGTGTACATTCAAGACAGAGGTGGATAGAGTTTTGGGCACTAAGGGAATCAAGAAATATGGGGGTAGGACAATAAAGTTGAAGCTGTTATAGAAGCTCACCCATGCTCTTATTAAATGGCGGAGCAGGCTGGAGGAACTGCATGGCCCACTCCCACTCTTATTTCTTACCTTCTGTTGTGACATAGCAAATGATGTCTGCCAGGCAGACCAAATCCACAAGGGAAGCTTGGTCGCGTTATCACAACGGTTTTACAATGTGTATTTATTACAAGATGGGTGCACTGAATTCAGGAGTAATGAGTCTACCGAGACTATTAGAGATTTAAAAAATTAAATTAAAATATTTATTAACAACAGAAAAGATTTCAAGCACACACATAAGACTACAATTACTTGCTACTACAACAAATCCTAAAATTCCGAATTGACCTGACTTCCAGTTACACACCCTCTTTAAGGTAACAGTCCAAAATAGGTTTTAGATTTAAAATGAAATGAGCATGTTAACACAGTACCCACTTGACAGTGGAATTCCTAATGGCTTGCCCAACTTCAGTTGCTTTACATAGCAGATTTATACATAAATGGCTGGAGGCTTCTTGGAGGCTGTTTCACACACTCATATTAGATCTTACATGACCTCCTCTCACATAGCCTTTCATTCTCCTTTATATGGACTGTCTGCCTTTAAGGAGGCAATGGCGTACTGGTATTATTGCTGGACTAGTAATCCAGAGACCCAGGGAAATGGTCTGGGGACCTGGGTTAGAATCCCGCCACAACAAATGGTGGAATTTGAATTCAATGAAAAAATCTGGAATTAAAATTGAAACGTTTGCTGTTAAAAACCCAACTAGTTCACTAATCCTTTAGGGGAAGGGAATCTGCCGTCCTCATCTGATCTGCCCTACATGTGACTCCAGATCCACAGCCATATGGTTGACTCTCAAATGCCCTCTGAAATGGCCCAGCAAGCCACTCAGTTGTATCAAACTGCAACAAAGTTTCAACAAAAGAATGAAACCAGGTAGATCAACCTAGGCTTCAAAAACGACAACAGCATACTCAGCCCTATCGCCCCTGCAAAGTCCTCCCTGCCAAAATATAGAGTTGTCTGACAGACCAACAATAACCTGACATAGTCATGCTCACGGGAATCATATCATATAGATAATGCCCTAGACACCACCATCACCATCCCTGGGTATGCCCTGTCCCACCGGCAGGACAGACCCAGCAGAGGTGGTGACACAGTGGTATACAGTCAGGAGGGAGTTGCCCTGGGAGTCCTCAACATCAACTCCAGAGCCCATGAAGTCTCATGGAATCAGGTCAAACATGGGCAAGGAAACCTCCTGCTGATTACCATGTACCATCCTTCCTCAACTAATGAATCAGTGCTCCTCCATGTTGAACATCACTTGCAGGTAGCATTGAGGGTGCCAAGAGCACAGAATGTACTCTGGATGGGGGATTTCAATGTCCATCACCAAGGGTGGCTTGGTACTACCACTACTGACTAGGTTGGCCGAGTCCTAAAGGACATAACTGCTAGACTGGGTCTGCGGCAGGTGGTGAAGGAGCCAACAAGAGGGAAAAACATTCTTGACCCCATCCTCACCAACCTGCCTGTCCATGACAGTATCGGTAAGAGTGACCACCGCACAGTCGCTGTGGAGACAAAAACCCTCCTTCACATTGAGGATATTGTTGTGTGGCACTACCACCATGCTAAATGGGAGAGATTTCAAACAGATCTAGCTACTCAAGACTGGGCATCCATGAGACACTGTGGGCTATCAGCAGCAGCAGAATTATACTCAAACACAATCTGTAACCTCATGGCCCAGCATATCCCCCACTCTACCATTACTATCAAGCCAAGGGATCAACCCTGGTTCAATGAAGAGTGCAGGAGGGCATGCCAGGAGCAGCACCAGGCAAACCTAAAAATGAAGTGTCAACCTGGTGAAGCTACAGCGCAGGACTACTTGTGTGCCAAACAGCATTAACCGCAAGTGATAGACAGAGCTAAGCGATCCCACCACCAATGGACCTAAGCTTTGCAGTCTGGCCCCATCCAGTCATGAATGGTGGTGGGAAATTAAACAAGTCACTGGATGGGGAGGCTCCACAAATATCCCCATCCCCAATGATGGAGGAGCCCAGCATCTCAGTGCAAAAACTAGGCTGAAGCATTTGCTACGATCTTCAGCCAGAAGTCCCGAGTGGATGATCCATCTCGGCCTCCTCCGGAGGTCCCCAGTATCACAGATGCCAGGCTTTAGCCAATTCGATTCACTCCACGTGATATCAAGAAACGGCTGAAGCCACTGGATACTGCAAAGGCTATGGGCCCTGACAATATTCCGGCAATAGCACTGAAAAGCTGTGCTCCAGAACTTGCCGTGCCCTTAACCAAGCTGTTCCAGTACAGTTACTACACTGGCATACTGATGGTTATGTGAAAAATGCAGGACAAATCCAACTGGACCAAATACCACCCCATTGGTCTACTTTCGATCATTAGAAAAGAAATGGAAGGGGGTCATCAACAGTGCTATCAAGCAGCACTTGCTTGGCAATAACCTGCTAACTGATGTCCAGTTTGCGTTCTGCCAGGACCACTCAGCTCCTAACATCATTACAGCCTTGGTTCAAACATGGACAAAACAGCTGAACTCCCGAGGCGTGATAAGAGTGACTGCCCTTGACATCAAGGCCGCATTTGATCGAGTGTGGCATCAAGGAGCGCTAGCAAAACTGGAGTCAATGGGAATCAGAGGAGAACTCTCCACTGGTTGGAGTCATACCTAGCACAAAGGAAGATGCTTGTGATTGTTGGAGGTCAGTCATCTCAGCTCCGGGACTTCTCTGCACAATTCCTCAGGGTAGTGTTCTCGGTCCAACCTTCTTCAGCTACTTCATCAATGACCTTCATAAGGTCAGAAGTTGGGATGTTTGAAGATGATTATACAATGTTCAGCACCATTCGTAACTGCTCAGATACTGAAGCAGTCCATGTCCAAATGCAGCAAGACCTGGACAACATCCAGGCTTGGGCTGACAAGTGGCAAGTAACATTCGGCCACACAAGTGTCAGGTAATGACCATCTCCAACAAGAGAGAATCCAACTATCGCCCCTTGATGTACAATAGCATTACCATCAATAAATTCCCCTCTATCAACATCCTGGGGGTTACCATTGACCAGAAACTGAACAGAACACATCATATAAATACTGTGACTACAAGAGCAGGTCAGGGGCTAGGAATCATGTGATGAGTAGCTCACCTTCTGACTCTCTAAAGCCTGTCCACCATCTACAAGACTCAAGTCTGGAGAGTGATGGAATACTCTCCACTTTCCTGGATGAGTGCTGCTCCCACAACACTGAAGAAGCTTAACAACTTCCAGGACAAAGCAGCCCGCTTGATTGGCACCACAAACACTCACTCCCTCCATCACCAAATAGCAGCAGTGTGTACAATCTACACGATGCACTGCTGAAATTCACCAAGGCTCCTTGGACAGCACCTTCCAAACCCATGGCCACTACCATCTAGAAGGACAAGGGCAACAAATACAGGGGAGATGACCACCTGGAAGTTCCCCTCCAAGTCACTCACCATCCTGACTTGGAAATATATCGCCATTCCTTTACTGTCACTGGATCAGAATTCTGGAACTCCCTTTCTAACAGTACTGTGGGTGTACTTACACCACATGGACTACAGCAGTTCAAGAAAGCAGCTCACCATCACCTTCTCAAGGGCAACTAGGGAAGGGCAATAAATGCTGGCCCAGCCAGCGAAGCCCACATCCCGTGAATGAATTTTTAAAAAACCCTAGGTTTCCATATGTTTTTGAAACTGTATCTTCCTCATAATATAAAACTTTCATGTTGCTAATATTGTCAGTAACCTTTGGGAAAAATAAAAACACTCCTTAGCCTTGCTTATTTGGCTATTTGTAAACAGATTAACATTCCTTTGAAATTCAACTATCCCTTCATTTATCTAAAAATTCAAATTCCCTTCACACCTTACATACTAAGCCAGCATCCATGCTTTCTCACACCTAGCTTATTTTGATGATTTCAAGATTGCAGCCTACTTGACTCTAAATGTAATTAAATCACACAGACAGGCCCAAGTATAATCACACTCAACCCTGATTCTTCTTAAACCAGAAAATATGATGAAAATTATTATACCTTCATCACACTTCTTATGTCTTGTCACTGATACCATAAACAAAAGATTGTATGTTAATCCTGAGCATACCATTTAACTTACAAATCAAACAAGGATGCAAATTATGGTTAATACTCAACTTGTTCTGCCTTTGGTCACCATGGAGGCAGTTTTAGTCTAATCCACATGGCCAAAGCTGCAAACATTGGCCCACGTGAGTGGACCTCTCCCTCCAGCCTGCTTTCTCCAGGGCCATTCTTGCCACCACTACCCGCTCTTCCTCATCACATACAGACCCCAGTAACTTGCTCTCTAACCCCACTGGCAAGGGTGGGGATGGGAGGGGGTTAATGTCTCTACTGGTGCTTGGTGGTGTTGGAGTGCATGTCACCTCTGAAGAATCATCTTCCCAGATTTCTTCCTCAGTCACGCTGTGGCTGAATTAAAGTGAACAGGAACAGTTGTTAGGAATGTTCTGAGAGGCTGCATCTGACATGCATTAAAATGCAACTTGTTGGAGCCAAGCTGGCGGAATGTGTGTTGTTCCACACTTCATGGAGGGATATGAGTAACATTCAGTGACCCTATTCAGTTAAAACCCCAGCCTCAAATCCCCTCAGATTACTTATCTCAACAGCTTGTTGCGCTTCAGTCTCAATATGACTAAATGGCTAACTGCTCCTCCACAAACCCTCCTCCTCTTCCTGAATTGTTTGCTGTTTTCTTCTGCGGAGAGAAAGTGAGAGAGAGAGAGACAATATTAGCGACTGTCTCTGATAAGCCAGAGTTCCCATATGTGGGCTTGCCTTGTGCATGCCAAGGAGGAGACAAGGCAAGATGTAAGCAGGTGCTGAATGGAATGTGAAGCTCTGGATTATGGAGAAATGAAAAGTTGCTGATTCTGCAAAGACGACCATGTGAGAAGAGCAGGCTGCTGTTGCTGCTGTCAAGGGAACAAGGATGAGGTGAGTTTGTGCTTGGAATGAGAATGAGAGGTGCTGAAGTGTGCCCTTGTGATGCAAGATGTGGTGAAAAGGAAGGTACATAACAGAGTACCGAGGAAGGATCACAGAATTGTTGCAGCACAGAAGGAGACCACTGGGTCCATTGTGTCAGTGCAGGCTCTCCATAGGAACAATTTACCTAGTGCCACTACCCCACCTTCTTCCCATCACTCTGCACATTTTCCCTTTTCAGGTAACAATCCAATTCCCTCTTGAAAGTCTCGATTGAACCAGCTTCCACCACACTCTCAGGCAGTGCATTCCAGATCCCAACCACTCACTGCTTGACAAAGCTTTTCCTCATGTCGCCATTGCTTCTTTTGCTAATTACCCTTAAAACTGTGCTCCCTTGTTCAAAATCCTTCCACCACATTTTTCCCTATCTACTCTGTCCTGATGATCTTGAATATCTTTATCCAATCTCCTCTCAGCCTCCTCCTTTCCAAGAACAGTCCCAACAACTCTAATCTACCTCCATAACTGAAGTTACTCATCCCTGGGACCGTTCTCATGCATCTTTTCTGCCTCTCTAATGCCTTCACACAAAGTGGCACCCAGAACTGGACACAGTATTCCAGTTGAGGCTAAACCAGTGTTCCTAACAAGCTTAACATAACTTCCTTGCTTTTAAACGCTATGCCCCTATAAATGAAGGTTAGTTTTTTTAAAATTCATTTATGAGATGTGGGCAAGTTTATTGCCCATCCCTAATTGCCCTTGAGAAGATGATGGTGGACTGCCTTCTGGAACCGGTGCAATCCATGTGCTGTAGATGCATCCACAGTGCTGTTAAGGAGGTGAGTTACTTGCCACAGAATTCCTAGCCTCTGACCTCCTCTTGTAGCTACAGTATTTATATGGACGGTCCAGTTCAGTTTCTGTGTGATGTAAGCTTTATTAACTGTGCTCTCAACCTGTCCTGCCACCTTCAATGATTTATGCACATATATACCCAGATCCTGCTACCTCTGCACCCCCTTTAGAATTGTATCCTTTATTTTATATTGTCTCCCTGCATTCTTCCTAACAAAATGAATCACTTCACATTTCTCTGCATTAAATTTAATCTGCCACCTGTCCACCCATTCCACCAACCTGTCTATGTCCTTTTGAAGTTCTACTCTAACCTCTTTACAGTTCACAATGCTTTTCAGTTATGTATCATCTTCAAACTTTGAAATTGTGCCCTGTACACCAAGGTCTATGTCATTAATAGATATCAGGAAAAGCAAGGGTCCCATTGCCAACTGCTGAGGAACTTGACTACAAACCTTCCCCCAGTCTGCAAAGCATCCATTAACCACTACTCTTTGTTTCCTGTCACTCAGCCAATTTAGTATCCATGTTTCCACTGTCCCTTTTATTCCATGAGCTATGCCTTTGCCCACAAGCCTGTTGTGCAGCACTTGATCAAATGCCTTCTGGGAGTCCATGTGCACCACATCAACAGCATTAACTTCATCATTACCGTTCTCTGTTATCTTATCAAAAAACTCCACAATATAATCACAATTTTTCCTGACCATTCTCACATTCCTCAGTATCTGTGGAAACATCCCATAGAATCCTAGTATCTTATCAACTCTTCACAGTAGATAACCTATCCAATACCTCCTCCTTATCAATTTTAAACCCTTCAACTGTCTGGATTACCTCCTCTCTCATCATGATCTGCTTGGCATCTTGTTCCTTGATAAAGACAGATACAAAGTATTCATTTAATACCTCAGCTCTGCCCCCTGCCTCCATGTGTAAATCTCGTTTTTGGCCCCTAATCGGCCCCACTCCTTCTTTTACCATCCTTTTACAATTTTTGAGCCTATAAAAGACTTTTGGCTTCCATTTTATATCAGCTGCCAGGTTCCTTCTCAAAATCACTCCCCACGTCTCTTATTTGTTTTATCAATTCCCCACTGGATCCTTCCATATTCATTCTGGTTCTCGGTTATATTGTCCACCTGACATTTGCCATAAGCGTACTTTTTCTTCTTCATCTTAACCTCTATTTATTTGGTCATCCAGGGAGCTCGGGATTTGTTTTCCCTGCCTTCCCATTTTGTGTGAATATACCTTGACCATGCCCAAATTATCTCTTCTCTAAAGGCAGCCAGTTACCATTTTTCCTGCCAACTTTCGATTCCACTTTATATGGCCCAGATCCATTCTTACCCCACTGAAGTTGGCTTTCTCTTGGTTAATTATTCTTACTCTGGATTATCCTGTGTCCTTTTCCACCATCAGCCTAAGCCTTATGACACAATGATCACTGTCCCCTAAATGTTCACTGACTGACACTAGATTCACTTGGCCTATGTCATTCCCAAGAATCAGGTTTAGCAATGCTTTCTTTCTTGTTGGATTGGAAACATACTGCTGTAGAAAAATTTCCTGAAAGCACTTTTGGAACTCTTGCCCTACTCCACCTATCTCCATCCCTCTACTACTATTCCAGTCTTTATTCAGATAATTAAAGTCCCTCATTAGCTACTCTATAATTTTTGCATCTCTTTCCTTTATATCTTTCCCATTGGTTGGTGACCTACAGACAAAGCAATGTAATTGCAAGTGTTTTGTTCCTTAGGTCTAGTCAAATAGATTCTGTCCTCTTTCTCCAGCACTGCACTATGTTCCTTAGTCAATACCGCCAACTCTCCCCCTTTTCTCCCTTTCCTATCTTTCCTGAACATCTTGTATCCAGGAATGTTTAACACCCGGTCCTGCCCTTCTTTGAGCCAGATCTCTGTTATTGCCACAACATTGTAATTCCACATGGCAATCTGTGCCTGTAACTCACCAATCCGAACTACCACACTCCATGCATTCACATATATGCACATTAGCCCTAATTTAGACTTTATTACTTTCCCCATTATTCTGAACCCACCCAATAACTTACTATTTCTTCTTAGCCTGCTTCAAACTAAAATGGAACCTTTCCCTCTCTAGCACTGCTTAGTATTCAAACTTTATGTGCCTTATTCCACTTTTCTACTTCTATGTGCTGATGCCCACCCCCCTGCGAATTTAGTTCAATCCAACCTCCACCCAGCCACGGCCCCCAGCCCCACCCCAACTACACCTCCCTGCAGGGATATTGCTCCTAGTCCTGCTGAGCTGCAACCTGTCCCTTTTGAATATGTGCTTTCTGCCCCAGAACCAGTTCTAATGCCCCAATGCCTAATGCCTGCACCATGCTTCAAGCCACACATTGACCCTTGCTATCTTCCTATTCCTATTCTCACTAGCTTGTGGCACTGGGAGCAATCCAGAAATTGCTACCTTTGAAGTCCTACTTTTTAAGTTCCTCCCTAGCTCCTGAAAATCTGACTGTAGGATGATGCCTACCCTCTCTATGTTGTTGGTGTAGTAGAAGGATCTGGTATCTAAAGGGTTAACTTGAGACTGAGTACAGTACCGTCCACATGGTGATGTAAGAAGGCACATGACCTAGAGCTAGGGCCAGTCCTGAGATAAGTAGCAATGTGCGAGGACTTAGTCTTCTCCATACCTGCTGGAAATATATGCGCAGTTCAGCATTGTTAATAAAGACTTCCTTGTAAGTTACACAAGACTACTTCATGGCGTCCAAGCAGTATCCTTCAAGTGTAGTGACAATAGAACATATCATGGTAACACCGGTAGAATCCATCATGGTGGCAGCAAGGGATAAAATTCCGTATTCTCACTACAATGCTGAAGTTCTAAAGAAAAGGGCACCTTCAATGCTTTCTGCACTGAAGCAACCTCACTCCAAAAGCTGAGAAAACTCAACAGAGAAGCTCCAGAGAAAAAGGTAGAAGTTTAAATTCAGGCAGAAGACTCCACTGAACCTCCTGCTTCAGCCATGCTGAGCCACAGCCTGCAGGGTGAGAAAATTCTTCGACATTTACAGGCTAGCCAGTCCTTTGGATCCTCTCTTTGACTGAATCAGGCAGGAATGCTGTTGTTAATTTCAGTCGCTATCCCGAACTCCAACTTGGCGTCCTCACCACGTGGCGCCCGAATTCGGTATGGAACAAAAAAGAACTGGACGACGGAAGAAATTTTTTTTATAAAGTCAAGTACCTTGCGATTTTTTGGTCTCCCAGCCAGTGGAAATTCTATCCTCACAACACCTGCAGTACGCCATTGTGGAGCGAGAAGCCCCTCGGCTTTCCTCCGACTCTGCAGCCACTTTGGGTTCTCTTTCTCCATCAGAGTACTGCCGCCATTTTGAAATTTGTGCCAAAACCTGGGAAGTCTGTGAAAATCCCTTTCTCACTGTTAACCGGTAACACCATCTTGAAACCTTCTCCTCTCTTAAAGCTACACCTACACTTTAAGAATTTTAAAGATGGGTCACAATTCTTGGCTCCCACCTCCAATGGGCTTCACCAATGGCCCTGATCAACCACAGATTTAGAGTTCTTGCACAAAAATTTCTTTAAAGGGCATCATTATTCCAGGCCTCAGCATAAAGGCTTCAAGCCTGCTGGCCACAGGCTTCCTTCCCCTTGACAAGGCCATCCAGCTAAATAGACTGTTGGAGCTGCACAAACAAGGTGCGACCATCCTTTGGGGCAGAAGCCACACCTCAGTCCACCATATCAAGTCACAGAAGCACAGTGACCACCCAAGTCAAGGTAAGCCACCCCTGAACCACTCTGCTGAATGACTCAGCCAGCACTGCTTTACGAAGCACCCTCACAGGAAAGGCAAACATCTTGCAAGTTCTGCACAGTGCTTCTGGAGAGGAACTTAAGGTGGGAGGGGGTGATCCAGTACTCATGGACCAACGACATAGGCAGGACAAGGAATGACATTCTGCATAGTCAGTATGAGGAGCTAGGTGCCAAACTAAGAAGCAAAACCTCAAAGATAATAATCTCTGGATTATTCTCTGAGCCACAGGCAAAATGGCATATGGCAAATAAGATTAGGGAGATGAATGCATGACTCAAAGGCTGGTGTGGGAGAAGTGGGTTCCAGTTTGTGGGGCACTGGCCGGTATTGGGGAACGTGGGGTCTGTACCAGGCATTCTACTCCTGAACCATGCAGGGATCAGTGTTCTAGCAAACTGCATAACTAGGGAAGTAGTGAGGGTTTTAAACTAAATAGTGGGAGCAAGGGATCAAATTTGGGAAGATGTGGTAAACCAAAGAGTAGAGGCAAGGCAAGAGAGGGACAAGTATTAATATGGAAAAGGATAAACAGACCGTGATAGGGAGGGACTGAAAAAGGACAAAATTTAAGGTTCTGTATGTGAATGCATGTAACATTTGAAACAAAACAGGTGAACTGATAGTGCAAATAGAGATAAGTAAGGATGAAACGATAGCCATGACAGAGACATGGCTGCAGGATGACATAGATTGGGACCTGAATGTTGAAGGGTATGTGACACTTAGGAATGTCAGAAAGTTAGGAAAAGGTGGAGGGTAACTCTATTAATTAAAGATGATATTAGCACATGAGAGAGGGATGACCTAAGGCCAGGAAACCAGGATATAGAAGCGGTTTGGGTAGTGATAAGGAATGGTCAAGGCAAGGAGTCACTTATGGGATTGGTGTACAGGCCTCTGAACAGTAAACAAATGGTGGTACAGGGTTTCAAACAAGAAATGATGGGAGCTTGTCAGAAAGGTACAGTGATTATCATGGGGGATTTTAATATACATAAAGACTGGAAAAATCAGATGGGCAAAAGTAGCCTAGATGAGGAATTCATTGAATGTTTTTGGGATAATTTCTTAGAACAGCACATTCTGGAGTCAACCAGAAAGCATGCCATAATAGACCCGGTATTGTACAATGATTAATTAGTGTCCTCATAGTGATGGTGCCCCTCGGTATCAGTGATCAGAATATGATTGAATTTGGCATTCAGTTTGAGGGAGAGAAGAGTGGGTTCAAGACTGGTATTTTAAACTTAAATAAGGGCAATTATGAGACCATGAGAGCAGAGATAGCTAAAGTGAACTGGTAAATTAAGTTAAGGGGTAGATGAACAGAAATGCAGTGGCAGGCATTTAAGGGGATATTTTAGAATATACAGAATAGATATATTCCAACAAGAAAGAAAAATTCCAAGGAGAGGACCCACCATCTATGGTTAACTAAAAAGTTAAAGATAGTATCAAACTTAAAGAAAGAGTGCATAATTGTGCAAAGATGGGTGGCAGGTCAAAAGATTGGACAGAATATTTTTTTAAATGACTAAAGGATAAATAAGGAGGGAAAAATTAGAGTACAAGAGAAAGCTAGGTAGAAATATAAAGACAGATAGTAAGACTTTCGATTGCTATTTTAAAAAAGATGAGTTAGCAAAGTGAGGGTTAGCTCTATAGAAGGTGAGTCTGGAGAATTAATAATAGAAAATAAGGAGAAGGCAGATTAATTGAACCGGTATTTTGCATCGGTCTTCACAAGAGAGGATATAAGTAACATCCCAGAAATAGCTGTAAATCAGGAATTGGAAGGGAGGGAGTATCTCAAAAAAATCACAATCACCAGGGAAGAGGTACTTAGCAAATTGTTGGAGCTGCAAGCTGACAAGTCCTTGGGTCCTGATAGACTACATCCTAGGGTCTTAAAAGAAATCACTAGTGAGATAATTGATGCATTGGTTTTAATTTTCCAAAGTTCACTGGATTCGGGAAGGCTCCATTAGATTGTAAAATAGCTAATATAACTCCTTTATTCAAAAAGGGAAAGAGACAGAAAGCAGGAAACTATAGGCCAGTTAGCTTAACATCCATCATAGGGAAAATGTTAGAATCTATTATTAAAGCAGGGCACTTAGATAAATTCAAAGCAATCGGGCAAAGACAACATGGTTTTGTGAAAGGGAAATCATGATTAACCAATTTATTGGAGTTCTTTGAAGGAATCACATGTGCTGTGGATAAAGGGGAACCAGTGGATGTACTGTATTTAGATTTCAAGCAGGCATTTGATAAAGTGTCACATCAAAGGTTATTGCAGAAAATAAGCTCATGGTGTAGGGTGTAACATATTGGCATGGATAGAAGATTGGCTAGCTAACAGGAAACAGAGAGTAGGCATAAATGGATCATTTCTTGTTGGCAACATGTAATGAGCATCAGTGGTGGGGCCTGAACTTTTTACAATTTAAATAAATGATTTGGATGAAGTGACAGAAGGTATGTTTTGTGTCTTGAATCTCATCCTCATCGCCACTTTTATGCCTTGGGTAAATGAGTTTGTTGGCCAACCGAACTCTAATTGCATGCCTTCCTTTGTTCTCTTCAGTTGCTGCTTGCAATCAGTAATGGAGAGAGACTGATGTAAGGATAAACAGTGATGGTTTAATGAGACATAGAGCAGAGCACCAGATCATGCGCACTCACTCAGAAACCTCCAAAACTAGACTTGCAGTTCCCAGTTGCCCGCATTGTACAGTGATTCTTCAGAGCTGTCACATGATCAGTACCCTTGCATTCTCTTAAAGGGACAGGGAACCTCGCCTTACCACAGTATGGTTGCTAAATTTGCTGATGATAGAAAGATACATAGGAAAATAAGCTGCGAAGAAGACATATGGAGGCTACAAAAGGACATAGATAGGTTAAGATAGTGAGCAAAGATTTGGCAAATGGAGTATAATGTGGGGAAAATGTGAAATTGTCCTTTTTGGCAGGAAGAATAAAGAAGAAGCATATTTTCTAAATGGTGAGCGATTGCAGAGCACTGAGGGATCTTGGTGTCCTAGTGCATGAATCACAAAAGGTTAGTATGCAGATACAGCAGGTAATTAGGAAAGCTAATAAAATGTTGTCATTTATTGTGAAGGGAATTGAATACAAAAGTAGAGATGTTAAGCTTCAGTTATACAGGGCATTGGTGATACCACATCTGGAGTACTGTGCACAGTATTGTCATCTTATTTAAGGATTTAAATGCATTGGAAGCAGTTCAGAGAAGATTTACTAGACTAATACCAAGAAAGGGGAGGTTGTCTTTGGAGGAAAGGTTGGACAGTCTAGGCTTGTATCCACTAGAGTTTGGAAGAATAAGAAGTGACTTGTTTGAACATATAAGATCCTAAGGGATCTTAACTGGGTGGATGTGGAAAGGATATTTCCTCTTGTGGGAGAATCTAGAACCAGGGGTCACTGTTTAAAAATAAGAGGTCGCTCATTTAAGACAGAGATGAGGAGAAATTTTTTCTTTCAGAGAGTTGTGAGTCTTTGGAACTCTCTTCTTCAAAAGGCAGTGGAAGCAGAGTCATTGAATATTTTTAAAACAAAGCTAGATAGATTCTTGATTAACACCGGGGTGAACGGTTATGATGGGTAGGTGGGAATGTGGAGTAGAGGTTACATTCAGGTCAGCCATGATCTTATTGAATGGAGAAGCAGGCTTGAGTGGCCTACTCCTGCTCCTAATTCATGTATTTGTATGCCCCACTGCCATAGACAGGGGCATTTCAGTAAGTTGTGCAAGTCGAAATCCCAACACTGCACAGGCAACCCGAAAACCATCCACGAGCTTGAGGCCGGCAACCCAGAAGAGACCCAGCCTCTCTTCTTGGACGACATCAGACGGTGTGGATCTTTGTTCTGGAACGCAGACATCATGGTGAATGGCTATCTGACCAAACTTAAGTTATATTCAGGTGCCAGATTGACAGTCGTATCCGAAAAGGAACCATGGTTCCAAGGTCTCTGGGTTCAAACAATGGACACCTCACTTTACAGCGCAGGGAGAGTCCAACTCCCAGTCATGGGCATGATACATGAGGGACGGCAATAAACAAATGCGGAGCTGAAGTAAGTCATGTGAAATTAGCCCTTCTCTCTCCTCAGCAGGAATGCCTGCATAGCTCTCGATCTTCTCCAACCAGCCGATGAGGTGAAGAGAACCACAGCCCCCACCCAGCTGGAATGAAGTCATCCTGTAGGTCCAACCATAAAACAGCATTCAACCGTTGACTTCATTTGTAACCTCTCTTCTCTTTTCGAAGAACAAGCCTCTTCTCCTTTCCAGGTCCCTTGACCACTGAAGCACAATGGCAGCAGTGTGTACCATCTACAAGAGGCACTGCAGCAACTTACCAAGGCTCTTTCGACAGCATCTTCCAAACCCATGAATGATACCACTTAGAAGGACAAGGGCAGCAGACACATGGAAACACCATCACTTGGAACTTCCCCTCCAAGTCACACACCATCCAGACCTGGAAATATATCCCTGTTCCTTCACTGTCACTGGGTCAAAATCTTGGAACTCCCTTCTAACAGCACTGTGGGTACCTACACCACAGGGACTGTAGCAGTTCAAGAAGGTGGCTCACCACCACCTTGTCAAGTGCAATTAGGGATGGGCAATAAATGCTGGCCCAGCCAGCGAAGCCCACATCCCATGAAAGAATAAATAAAAGGAAGTTTGCCAATTCGAACAGGAAACCCACCTTTCAGATTTAAATGAGGCTGAGAGTTAAAATATGGCTTATCTGAAGCTTTCTGCAGCAACAGGGAACTGCCTGAACCCGATTCAGGTTAAAATAACACCCATAGATTTATACTGAACACAGGGCATAGAATTGTAGAATGTTACAACACCAATAGAGTCAGTTCGGCATATCGTGCATGTTGGGGCTCTTTGAAAGAGCACCCCAATTAGTCCAGCTTCCCTGGCCTTTTTCCAAAGCTTTGCAAATTTTTTCACATTTTGTTTAGTCATGATCAGAAGCTATTTAAATGTATTTATCCATCTGGGATTGTTTCAAAGAGACATATGCAGAGGTGAGAGCCATATCTGTTACATAGACTGCATTAAAGCAAGTCCAGCAGGTCTCGGACTCTGCTTGCTTGCTGTGGTGCTTTTACTTGTGACTCAAACTCTTCCAATGCAGCTTCATTCAGAGTAGCCAGACTTCCAATGACCAGTGAAATGAAATAACTCTATGGACTATCTATTTTGAGAATGATCCTCCAGTTGGCTTCCTTCTCGTTCACTTTGGGCTGGTTAAAGGGGATACCCTGAAACTGAGAGTTGACTCGAAGGGCAGGACTTTTCGCTCGGCAGGCGGGCAGGTGCCTGACCCGCTCGAGCATGAAATATCACGAGATGACGTCAGGCGAGTGTCCCGTGTCATTGCGCACTCGAGTGATATTTCGGTCGGTGGGCGCGCGCAAGAGTCGGAAGTGCGCCCGCCAACAATTAAGAGGCCTATTAAGGCCAGTAAGGTTGTAACTAATGATGATTTTTCATTGCCCGGCCAATGTTAAGGTTGGCGGGCAGGCGACGAGGCCAGGCGGCCTTTGCGTTTTACAAGAAATCTCGTCCAGGGCAGAATCAAGTTTCCGATATCAAATAAAAAAAATTAAAATGCATGGGTAGAATTTTAATCTTGTATATGTTCGAGTGACCGATTCTGATGCGTGGGTATTTTTTCGGGATTTTAGAATATGCCTTTATTGCGCTTAAATTCTTCAGCTCTCTGAGGCAGCTCTCTGCCTACAGGGGGCTTTCGTTCCGCGTTCCCCTGTGCCCGCGCTGACTTCAGCGCTCGCCCTCCTCCCACACCCACCCCGGCAGCGATGAGCCTCTCACTGGCTGGCCGTTAATTGGCCACCTAGTGTGAAATCGCGGTCGGGGGCCGATCGTGGCGGGGTTTCCTTCCCACGGCCACTCCCAGACCCGCCGATCTCAGGCACCCATTGAACTAAAAACCCTGCCCAAAGATTTTACTCACACTCTAGACACTTATGACAACTGATTAAATTAAAATGATGAAAATCAAAAATCTAAAGCCATGGTGATGTCATAGTCATTATATACGACAATGTGGCTGGGAATATATGTTATGAATCAGGTATATTTAAAGGTAAAAGTTAATATTTATTAGGGAAGGGTACACTACATCATAGACCATTACGTAATTCACTGAACTTTCTAGAAAACATTCCTAAACTGGAATGATCCCAGAATCATTGAATGGTTATGTTCTGCAATGGTCCTTCTTAGCTATAGACTGTAGGCGTGTTACTTGGTTACTAGGCAGACTGTAGTCATACTCTGGTATCTGCTTAACACTTGTTTATTAATACTACATCTAAACAGGTTACAGAGTAGGCATGTAGCTCCTGGGCATAGTGTTCTAAGCTCTCCCTCTCTCGAATCTAAGACATGACGGACTGTCAGTGATACATTATCCGCTACGGCATACATTAGCATATTCCATCTTTAACCCTTTAGACTACAGGTTACAGCACAGGAAGCCATTCGGCCCATTGAGTCCATGCCAGCATATTCAGTAGAATTCGAAAGTGACATGGTTACGTTAGTTTTGCATCCATAATGTAAAGTTTCTAATTGAGTCCAATCAACTGTCTTGTAATAGAGAACTCAGAAATGATAGATGATACAGCTCAAAAATCAGGAGGCCGTGTGGCGCTGTGGATAGCATCCCTGTCTCTGAGCTTGGGTTCAATGCCCATCCCAGCATTGGGGGTAGGCAGGTATGTGGAGTTGAGGTTAAAATCAGATCAGCCATGATCTTATTGAATGGCGGAGCAAGCTCAAAGAGACAAGTGGCCTACTCCTGCTCCTAATTCGTATGTTCATATGTAACTTGATGGTCAAGGAAGGTATCTTCATGATGCGGCTAAACAGATTGAGTATTAGCCTGCAAATCCTTCCAGCATGCACCAATGGTGAACAGTAATAGTGAGAGGGATTCCTGGTCAGCCATATGCTGGGAAAAAAATTGGAGCCTCCACTATCACTATTTATGGCTCCAGACCACAACATGCATATGAAAGTGCATGTTGCCACAGCAACTTGGACTCGCTGAGTGAAGCGTGACACTCAGAAGGAGGCCATTTGGCACATCATGCCTGTGTCAACCCTTTGAAAGATGCATTCCTTGTTTACATTACATTTCACTTCAGCCCTGTAATAATTCTCAAGCTTAGAACATTAATTGGAATAATGTTTCTCCTGATGATGAATAAAAGGACAAATTTCTTCCATTGTTCTTTTATATGAAGTAAATTTGATGCCTTGGCGTGACAGGTATAATAAGACCAGTTGTAGCTATGGGTACTCTCACCATTTACTAAAGCTATAGTTCACCAATTTATCACTCAGATCTCTGCAGGCATCCCTAATAGGCACAGTTTCATAAGATTGGTCTGCAAGAGTTAAATAATCTTCCTCCTTTAGCTGGAACCTTGAATTTAAGCTTCATATTTATTTAGGTCAGATTGTTTTCTTCAAGAGCATGAAGTGAGTTTTTGTTTTTTAAAAGTTATTTATAATTTGTTGCATCACTTCTAGCCAATCAAAAATGCCATTTTATTGGTGCACATTTATTACTGTAATGAGAGCTACTTTGAAAAGGTGCTTGCAAACAAATTATGTCCAGTTTCCATGGTAACTCTCAGGACTCAGTGTTCAGCAATGGTACCAGCTGCGGCCTTCAGACATGTTGTGAGACAAGCAACAATAAGAAATAGTGAGCAGTGTTTCAGAGTTAAAAAGAAAATGTTCAAGTGTATAATTCACAGGTACTCTTTCGAGAAGTTGCATTGTCAGCTTTAAACCTTCTGATGAGCGGCTTTTAATTACATGGCAATGTTTCATTCTGTTAGGATGGTAGATACAAGAGCAAAGAATTAGAGTGCCTTCTTGATAAACGATTGAGGTGACAATGTAGACAGTGAAAAGAATCTTCACATACCAAAAAGGAAAGAAAGCATCCATGGACTTGATGGGCTGAATGGCCTTCTTATGTGCCATCATGACTCTACTCTGACATCACCCGCATTTATGTAATATCTTTTGCAACATCATCTTGGAAAAGTATTTTTGAAGTGAAGTCACTGTTGTAATGTAGGAAATGTGCCAGCCAGTTGGGCATAGTAACATCCCACGAACAGTAATGTGCCAAGGACCAGAGACACTGTTTTAGTGATGTTGATTCAGAGATACAGGTCGGCCAGGACATCAGTGTTCACCACTGGTCAGTAATGGATTATTGTGCATCCAAGGGAACACTTTACCTATAGCCTGAAAAACAGGCCGTTCGACAATGGGAAGGAAATTGTATTATGTAGCTGGCAATCATTGTAACAAAATCCTAGAAGAATCTATCCCCTCTAGCTCTGCTTTTCACTTACTCCATGTCAGCAAAATTCAGATTGGTTAACAGGCCAAATAATGAAAAAATGCAGAAGAAAATGGACTTGATATTCAAAATGCTGACGTTCTAAGTGTGCTGAGCTCTCAAAGTTCTCACGTACACGCATGAAACTTGAACAACATCTCAACCCTAGAGGATTCCATGGTGTAAACTTGATCAAATTATTTTTGTTTGACCTTTCTACATTCACCAAACTGGAGGTGTGGAAAACCTGGAATGCGATATCTCGAAAAGGCTCCTGCACTTATAAAAGATGGAGCCACTATTTGTTGTGAGCTGAGCAAAACTCACAATGCAGTTGGAGGAACCCTCAGAAAATCCTGTTCCTGTATAAGAACCTGTAGTAACTGAAGGTATAGCCTCTCTTCCTGTCTATCAGGGGTCACGTGATTGTTCTTGAAGGCTCCGACCAATTCCTGAGTGGGAGTAATCCTGGAAGGTGGGGCTTTCTTTTCGAGGACCTGGTTCAAGCTTGCAGCATCTGAAAAGTTCTGTCGAAGGGTCATGAGGACTCGAAATGCCAAGTCTTTTCTTCTCCACCGATGCTGCCAGACCTGCTGAGTTTTTCCAGGTAATTCTGTTTTTGTTTTGGATTTCCAGCATCCGCAGTTTTTTTGTTTTTAGCATCTGAAAAGCTCTCTGTAATAAATCTGTTTCTTGTTGAAATCAGTCCAGTCCATCAAGTCATTACATTTGACGATGAGGGTAAAATAGTTCCAATGCTGCACCTCAGCTTGTTAATGTGAGTACATCAAATCTTAAGAAGAAAAGAATACTCATCAGTCTTGCCGCTCTTCAGCAGAATCAATCCTTACGATGCGACTATGGAAGACTGGAACCAGTGTGTAAAGCTCCTCGGTTTTTATTTCGTAGTGAATGAAATTACTGTGGAGGAGAAGCAGAAAGCAATACTTTTGAGTGTATATGGTAACAAGACACACAATCTCATTCACAGTCTGACAGTCAGCACGCACCTATTTCTATGTCCTTTAATGAACCTTTAGTGGACCTTGTGAAAATGCATTTGCAGCTGAAGCCATCGGTAATAATGCAGATGTTTAAGTTTAATCCCCGAGTTAGGGCCCCGGGAGAGTCCATCGCAACCTATATAATGAAGTTGAAGCAGTTGACAGAACACTGCAACTCCGGGGACACACTACATGATGTGCTGTGACGCAGATTAGTTTGTGGAGTTCAGGACAGCGCCATTCAGTGTTGTTTAGTCAAAAAAGTCCACATCGATTTGAAGCACACCCTGGAAATATCCCTCACCATGGAAAGTGCTGTGAGAGACCTGCAGGCTTCACAACAAATACAGCCTGGTGCTGCTCTTCATGTGGGGCAGGAACCTACTGCTGGGCTTGGCATGAAAACCAGAGACACAGCAATGAAGCAAGAGGCAATGTTCACTGTTAGAAAAATAAAAAGGCCTAGGAGAAACATTTCAGCAGCGACTCTAAGGGTAATCTGTTACAGATGTGAGTGTGACCACACACCGGACACCTACAGATTCAAGGAAGCAGAATGCCTTTACTGCCATAAAAAAGGTCACATAATAAAGCAATGCTGGGTGAAATTGAAACAGCTAATAAAGCAGCAAACCAATATGTTTGAATTGAAAAGTACAACAGAACCTGAAGCTGCCGATACCGACACCTATTCCCTGTACAATGTCACAGCTATAAAAATCAAACCTATCACTGTCACAATCCAGGTTAATGGGAAGCCACTAATAATGGAAGTGGATACGGGACCCTCAACCACAGTGGTGGGAGAGCACACATTTAAATACCTAACTGAAGGTAGCCAGCCACTGAATCTGGAGCGGACAACTGCTCAATTCAAGACAAGCACTGGATAAGTCATACAGGTAAAGGACATCGCCACAGTACCTGTGTCTTATAGGCAATAGACAATCCAGCTTCCAATGGTCATAGTGATAGGTGAAGGACCTAGTCTGGACCAAGACTGAATACAAAAAATTAAGCTTAACTGGTCTGAAATGTTTCACATGAGAACATGAGGAGTTCCTGAACTTCTCGGGAAATATGACAGGGTATTTTATGATGAATTAGCGAAGTTAAAAGGCTTGCAAGCAAAAATATAGGTGGATTCTCAGGCAACATCCCATTTCTTTAAGGCCAGACCTGTGCCTTATGCCTTAAAGGAGAAGGTGGATGCAGAACTTTGCTAGTTAGAAAAGCTGGACATCATCCAACTGGACCAATTCTCAGAATGGGCAGCACCCATAGTTCCAGTGGTGAAGCCTGACCAAACTATATGCATTTGTGGGGGCTATAAATTGACCATGAACAATGCAGCCAAACTGGATGAATATCTTATCTCAAGGATAGACGATTTATATGCAAAGCTAGCAGGAGGCAAACCCTATACAAAACCGGATATGAACCTGCTTACCAACAGTTAGAGCTGGAATGCACATCAAAAGGGTACATAACCATCAATGCACACAAGGGTCTTTATCAATATACTCACCTATCCTTTGGAGCATTGTCTGTGTGCGCAATCTTCCAAAGGACAATGGAGAGTCTTTTGCAAGGACTTCCCCGAGTAGCAGTGTACTAGATGATGTTCTGATCACGGGGTCAATTGAAGCCAAACACTTGGCCAACCTGGAAGAGGTGCTAAGAAAAGTCTTGGAAGCTGGTGCATGATTAAAGAAAAAGAAGCGTATATTCCAAGTGCCAGAGGTTACTTACCTGGGTCACAGGGTGGATGACATGGATTGGCATCCGGTAGAATAGAAAGTTAGAGCAATCAAAGATGCACCCTCTCCATCCAGCATAACCGAACTCAAGTTTTTCCTGGGTATGATCAATTATTATAGCTGCTTCTTGCCAAACTTGTCAACAGTGTTAGCGCCATTACACTTGTTGTTAAAAAAGAATCATCGTTGGTCGTGGAATTCACCACAGGAAGAAGCCTTTGTGAAAGTTAAGAAGCTATTATATTCATCGTGTTTAGTGGTACACTACGACCCAGCGAAAGAATTGGTATTAACGTGTGATATGTCTCCCTATAGTGTGGGTGCTGTGTTATCACATAGAATGAAGATGGATCAGAAAGGCCCATTGGCTAATTCTCCAGAACTCTCTCCACAGCTGAGAAGGGTTATTCCCAACTAAAAAAGGAAGGTTTATCACTGATACTTGGAGTGAAGAAACTCCACCAGTATCTGCATGGACAACATGTCACCATTGTGTCAGACCATAAACCACTAATGGGTTTGTTCAGTGAGAATAAAACCATTCTGCCAATAGCATCAGCAAGAATTCAACACTGGGCTTTGATATTATCTGCATATGTGTATACTTTTATGCACCATGCTGGTGTACATATTGCAAACGCATCAGCACTCAGTCATCTTCCGTTAACAGATAGCATTGTACGTGCTCCAATGCCATAAGAAATTGTGGTTTCATTGAATTTCTTGGATCCTTCGCCCGTGTGTGAGAAGAAAATTAGAAATTGGACGAACAGAGATCCAATTTTCTCAAAAGTCAAGGACCCTGTGTTGCAAGGTGGTCAAATTTACCAGCGTCTGAAAGATAAGACCATTCCATGCCCATAAAACAGAGTTAATTTTTCAAAATGGAATCTTGTTGTGGGGATCAAGAGCCGTCGTCCCTTCGCAAGAAAGGGAACCACTCTTGACAGAGCTTCACAGCGGTCATCCAGGCATATTGAAGATGAAAATGCTTGTGTGAGTCTATGTCTGGTAGCCAGGTATAGACAGTGACATTGAAAGCATGGTCAAGCACTGTCTCCATTGTCAGCAGCAACAGAAGTTGCCTGTTTCAGCTCCACTGCATCCATTGGAGTGGCCTGGTTGACCCCTTGGTTATCGATTATGTAGGACCATTATTAGGTACTATATTTTTATTGATCATAGATGCGCATTCTAAATGGATGGATGTGTATGAAGTCAGATCACCCACATTGAACGCAGCTATCGAAAAGCTGCGACATAGTTTTAGTATACATGGCCTGACGGAAATCATTGTTTCTGATAATGGTACAGTCTTTACTGGTACAGGGTTTCAGAGATACATGGCTTTAAATGCAATCAAACATATTAAAACAGAACCATATCCCTCATCAAGTGGTTTAGCTGAGAGAGCTGTGAAAATTTTCAAATCCGGAATGAAGAGGTTATCCGAAGGTTCTCAAGAAACTCGACTTTCCCACTTTCTTCTCAGTTATTGTACAACGTCTCATTCAACTATTGGTTCAAAGCCGTGTGAATTATTGATGAAATGCCTCCTACGTACAAGGTTAAGTCTGGTGTTTCCAAACTTAGAGGGAAGGTAGAGAAGAATCAAAGTAATCAAAAATTGAATCATGATATTCACAGCAAAGCGCGCAGATTCACTGTCGGAGACACAGTTTCCATGCAGCACTTTGGAAGTGGACCTTGCCGGGTTCCTGGAACAATTGTCTCAGAAACTGGTCCCTTGGTCTTCCAGGTGGAAATGGAAGACCGAATTGTTCAAAAACATTTGGACCATCTTTGGAATAGGGTGACATTCCAACAACCAACTATTATGCCTGTGATTAACGTCAATCCATCAACCCCTGAGGTGACAGATTGACCTAGAATAGATATGCCTGATGTCTCTGTAGGGCTGCCAAACCCTGAACTGCTACTTTCTAATGATGTACTTGGTGCTGCAGCTCCTGATCATGTCAATCCTATGGAAGAACCTCAAGTGGTAGAGCTGTGTCACTCTAACTGAATAAGGAAAGCACTTCAGAGAATTAATCTTTAATCACCTGAGCTTTATATATGTATATGATTTTGGATATTCAAATATTCTCTGTAAGTAGAAACTGTAAAAGTAACTAAAGGGGGAGGAAATGTAGTAACTGAAAATATAGCCTCTCCTACTGTCTATCAAGCGTCACATGATTGTTCTTGGAGGCTCCGGCCAATGAGTCCCAAGCGCGGGTAACATGGTAGGTGGTGGGGGGTGGGGGGGTGTGGCGGTCTTTCTTGTCGAGGACCTGGTTCAAGCATGCAGCTTCTGAAAAGCTCTCTGTAATAAAGTTAACTGTTTCTTGTTGAAACCTGTCCATACGTCAAGTCATTACAGAACCTAAAGGTTTAATTGGAAGGGGATGGGTAACAGTGCATCTATCAAAGGAAATTGGGGATGGGTGATAAATTCTGGCCCTGCCAGCCGTGCTCACATCGCAAGAAAGGGGAAAACAGGCAACACAACGCTTATATGGGAGGAACTGAGAGAGTGAATGATCAGTGTATCACTGATTGGAACAAATTTTTACAAAGGTTCAGGCACAATTGCTAAGTTAAATAAACTAAAGGGTTCCCACTTCAAGCAGCCTGCACTGTGCAATCATCACACATTCTTTCAAAATGATGTCAATCAATTTAATATTGATTCGGTTAATGTTGTTTAATTATAATGGTCGTCGATAAAATAGGAACATAGCTCCTCTTAACTGTTAATATAGCAATCACCTTGTTAAAACCAATTGCTAGTTAAACAGGTAATGGACATTGATTATCCCATCTAAATAGAATAAAAAGATACAGCTGGAACAGTTTGTCTGGAAGTTACTCGGAAGTCAGCAGCACTCAGGAGTTGCCTTGAAAATACACCAGCTTGAACCAAAAGACCAGCCTGGATTAATTCTTACACCTCACCCTCTTATTGTGACTAACGTGGTAGCAGAGGATGAACTTTAAGCTTTGCTGATTGATTGCTGTATATGAAGATTTCTGCCTCAATCCTCTGAGGGAAAAGAAATGTACTGTTGTTGATAATTTAAGTTACAGAATGGCAGAAGGACAGTGCAAATTCACAAGCTTTGACTATCCACCAATTTTTTCTGACTCTGAACCTTATCAGCAATAGAAGGCTGAAGTTGAAATGTGGGCCTGGGTTACTTCCATACCCCGGAAGAGGCAAGGTATGGCTTTGGTGTTATCATTACCAGCCCAAAGTAAGATAAGGAGTAAGGTATTTTTGGAGGGGAAAGTGGATGATTTGGATCATGAAGAGAGATTCTGTTACAATGTTTAGGTATGTTTTACAAAAAGGATGAATTATTGGAAGCCTATGAAGTTTGGATGATCTTTGATGAGTTTAGGAAATCAGATGATCAGCCCATGAAAAAATATATTATGGATTTTGATAAATGGTACAGGAGACTATAAAGATTTGAACTTGAAATTCCGGAATCGGTATTGACATTTAAATTACTGGACTGTGCTCACATTTCCCATGTTGATAATCTTTTAGTGCTAACAGACGTTCAGTTCCGGGGGAGAGAATCTCTCTTAGATCAAATGGCTGCTGCCCTAAAAAAAAGATTTCTGAGGAAACAGTCATTCCCTGTCACTTTTTTAGCAAATGCAAACAACTTTGCTGTAAAACAAAGGATAGAGGATTCAATGGGTGACCGAATTTTGAGGTCGACCAAATATTAGACGAAGTTTCCAGTACAAAGATGGATTAATGACGAGAGGTCTGAGAATTGTCATAATCCTAGCCAATTTGAGAGTTGGGACAAAAATGTAGGCATTTAAACCCAAAAGAATGCATGGGGAATGGTTAATCTGAGTTTTCAGTGTGATTCCCAGTATCATTACTTGATGAACTGCCCACAGCGAAGGAATCGTGTTTTTGAAGTGGCCCACGAGACAGATTCATCTGAAACTGAAAATGATGATGGTGACTGCCATGATGGAATTGTATTGATCACTGAGAATTTGAATCCGGTGATGAGTATCTTGATGGTAGATACCTTCAACTGTGCAGTTCTGGACAGTGGTTGCACTTCTACGGTGTGTGGCAAAGACCGGCTTGACTGCTATCTGGAGTCTCTCGATGAGGCAGCCCGGCGGAAGGTCAAGGAGTATGAAAGCTCTACCTGCTTCAGGTTCGGAGATGACAATACATTAACATCCTCCAAGCGGGTGGTACTCCTTTGTAAGATAGCAGTGATCAATCTGTTTATCAGTGTTGACGTGGTTTCTAGAGAGATACAACTATTGTTAAGTCGATCTGCGCTGAAGAAAGCTCAGATGATGCTAGATATGAAGAATGATAGAGCTGTCATGTTTGGAAAGAATGTGGATCTACATTTTACTCGGTCAGGCCATTACTGCTTATCACTAAGGAAGCCAGAGATTTCTCTTCAAAAAGTTCATGAAGTTTTGTTCGTTGCTGAGAATAAGGATTTGGAAATAAGATCATTTGGAAATTACATAGACAGTTTGCACATCTGGTGCCACAGAAACTGAAGACTCTACTTCGAGATGCGGGAGTGGTCGATAAAGGATATGATGACCTTATTGAACAAATCACTGCTCAGTGAAATTTGTCTTAAATATCGCAGGACACCACCGCATCCTGTTGTGAGTTTGCCACTAGCCAGGGAATTTAACAATGCAGTGGCAATGGACTTGAAAGTTTGGGACAAGGATAGGGGTATTGTTTTACTACAGTTCATAGATGTGGCAACCAGATTTAGCCTTTCCACAGTAGTAAAGAGAAAAAGGCCATTGTCAATAAGGACATTGAGAGATGGGTAGGAACAGGATTAGGAACACCAACGAAGTTCCTCACAGATGATGGGGAATTCTCCATTGAGGAATTTTGAGATATGTGCGAAAATTTAAACATCATAGCTATGCACACTGCAGATAAGAGTCTATTTAGTAATGATCTTTGTGAAAGAAACCATATGGTAATAGATGACATGTTACACAAAATATTAGCTGATCAACCAGATTGTAAATTGCAAATGGCACTAGCATGGGCGGTGCACGCAAAAAATTCTCTGCAAATGGTTAGGGGTACAGTCCCTATCAGTTGGTGTACAGAAGAAATCTGAAGTTAGCTATGCTGTTGTCAGATGCTCCCCCTGCTCCAGAAGGGATGAGCATTAGCTCAACTTTTTCTGCTCATCTGAACGCTTTGCATGTGGGCAAAAAGGCTTTCATTAAAGCTGAGGTTTTGAAAAAAATTTGGCGAGCCCTATGGCACCACATAAATCCATCAGGAATACAGTTTAGACAAGGAGACATGGTATACTATAAAAGGGAAGGCCAGAAAGAGTGGAAAGGACCTGGCAAGGTAATTGAGAGTAATGGGAAAGTAGTAATTGTGCAACAGTCAATCAAACTGTTAGGGTACATTCTTCACAGTTAATTGGTATTGACTATACCTTTTACAGGTTCTGAACAGGACATAGAACATGAGGAGGCACCATGCATTTTACATATACATAAATTGGGTAGTTATGAGGAACAGACGACAGCAGACATAGGGTTGACAGACTATGAACGAAGTAACACTGAGATACAGGACAATGCTATTCGCCCAAAAGGGCAACTACCCAAAGTAGGAACAAAGGTAACATACATGCCAGAAGGGACCAGCGTTTGGAGGGATGGCACCATCATAGGGAGAGCAGGGAAGGCAACTGGTAAATACAAATGTTGGCTAAATGTGCAGGATGAAGGACAGGAGACAAGATCTATTGATTGGCAAACAGAGGTAAAGATGTGGAAACCTAGAGAGCACAGTGTGAGTTCTGACAGTGGACCAGAATGTGGTCATGACCCTAGAAAAAGATCACGGACTTGTGAATGGGGTTCTGCTCACACGGGATAAAAACCATATAGTAGTAGTCCAGAAAGGAAGGGAAATGTGAGTAGAGGCCGTAGCTTAACAAGAATGAGGACTAAAGAGCAAGCTAGGAACCTCAGTAGGAGTAGAAGTCCTTATGACCGAGAGATTCTAGTAGCTGCTAATAAATTGGCAAATAAGCTGATAAAGGAAGCCAAACGGAAAGAGTTAGAAAGTTGGAAGGAATTTGGGGTATATTTGGAAATACCTGGCAGAGGACAGCCAGCTTTATCTCCCAGATAAATCTGTACAGAAAAGGTACTTCCAGATGGCACATATAAGGCAAAGTGAGATTGGTATTCCGAGGCTTTGAGGAGAGACTAGGAGATTAGGATGTCAGAGTGGACTCACCTACAGAGGGGAAAGTGAGATTTCTTTAGCTATTTTGGCATCCTATTCCTGGGAGTGCAAATCGATTGATATAGAGACTGCATTTTTACAGGGGAAGAAGTTTCAAAGGGAAGTTTTTTTGAAACCACTCAAAGAAGCTGGGAATGTAGAAGGAAAGCTATGGAAATTGAGCAAGAGTGTTTATGGATTGAATGATACGTCAAGAGTATAGTATTTTCCCGTGTTGAAAACAGGTTGGATTCAGTTAAAGGCGGACCCCGTGATGTTCTACTGGTACCATAAGGAGAAACTAGCTGGAATATTTATCAGTCATGTTGATGATTTCCTGTGGGGAGTTTCCATAGATTTTGAACAATGGGTAATTGAGAAGATAAAGAATGAGTTCCAGGTCGGAAGTCGGTTTCAAGGGCCTTTAAATACATAGGTTTAGACATTAAGCAGAGCAAGTTAGAAGTGACATTGAATCAACAATCTTATCTAGAAAATGTTAATCATATCCCAATAACTCTGGTTAGATCCTCATAAAAAAAGGATCCTCTACCAAGGAAGAGATGGAACAGTTGAGAAGCTTGATTGGGCAATTGAACTGGTTGTGCACTCAGACTAGGCCTGACCCTAGTTACGAGGTGTTGGAGCTGAGTATCATGATGAAACGTGCTACAGTTGAGCAAGTTCTGAGAGCAAATAAAACACTTGAAAAATTAAATTTTGAGAGATGTGTGCTCACGTTTCCAGCCTTGGGTGATCCAGAAGATATGAGGTTGGTCATTTTTAACGATGCTTCACATGTCAGTCTTCCAGATAAACCCTGCTGTGCTAGAGTAAGTTATCATACTTACTGGCTTGGGAGGCCAAGAAAATAATAAGGGTAGTGAAAAGCACCTTAGCTGCTGAAACACTGGCCTTGGTATAAGCATTAGATATGAGGGTTTACTTGTCCAATATACTGACTGAAACATTGTATAAGGGGTAATGTGGGAAGGGTTTGTCCATAGAATGTTATTTTGATAACCTGTCTCTTTGGGACAATGTTCACTCGACAAAAAGTGTCACTGAAAAAAGACTACGAATAGACCCAGCCAGCATGAAAGGAATGTTAAAGAGAGATCGCTAAGATAAAATGGGTTGAAACAACCATCAGATTGTTTTACAAAAAGAGGTGCCTGCTCGAAGTTAGTAAATGTGTTGGAAGAGGGGTGTCTTGTGAAGATGCAATGAAAAAAACAATTTTTTTTGGTTTATAATTGTTTATATATGTGGTTAAAAAAAGAAATTTGGGAATTACAGATGTGGAAATACGTGACATTATTTCCTTCTGTTGGTTTAAAAAAATGTTCTAAGTTTTTTGGAGGGAAATCTGTTAATATGGCAATCATCTTGTTAAAGACAATTGCTGGTTAAACAGGTGATGGGCATTGATTATCCCATCTAAATAGAATAAAAAGATACAGCTGGAACACTTTGTGTGGAAGCTACTTGGAATTTAGTAGCACTGAGGAGTTGTCTTGGAAATAAACCAGCTTGAACCAAAACACCAGCCTGGATTGATTCTTCCACCACAACCTCTTATTGAGAGTAACATTAACGTCACATTGTTCGCTATTGTGTTATTTGCTAGAGGGTCCATGGTCTGTACATCCCAGCTGAAGATTTACCACAGCTCTGACCATAAATCATAGGTCAACATCATGAGGGAATGGATGGATTAGATAGGGAAAAACTATTCCCGTTGGTGGAAGAATTGAGAATGTGAAGGCACAGACACAAGATAATTGGCAAAAGAAGCAATGGTGACATGAGAAAATTTTTCATGCAGTGAGGAGTGGTTAGGATCTAGAATGCACTGCTGAGGAGTGTGGTGGAGGCAGTTTCATTCGAGGCATTTAAGAGGGAATTGAATTATTACCTGAAAAAGGAAGAGGGTGCAGGGCTATGGGGAGAACTGCTAGATGAATTGTTCGCTTGGACAGCCAGTGCAGACGCAACAGGCCGAATAGCCTCCTTATGTGCTGTAACCATTCTGTGAAATCTCTGCCGGGGTAAAGGATCAGCTCATGATAATTACACACATTTAACACAGTTACATTTGAAATTTTTGGCGAATTCACCCATTACAGCTCTCACATTCAGTGTTCATGCCTAATCAGACCTTGTTGAGTTCTCATCAAGTTATGTGGCATCCTACACAACCCCAAGGTGTCCTGAAGCACTTTACATAGAATGAAGTATTTTTTCAAGTATTGACTTCACACACATCCATGTAGGGAACATGGTAGCCAGTTTGTGCGTAAGGTCTCACAAACAGCGATATGATGACTAAATTATCTGTTTTAGTGATGTGGGTTGAAGGAAAATCATTGTCTGGGATACTGGTGAGAACCCTCCTGCTCTTCTTTGAATAGTATCAATGGGATTTTTTTATGGCCACCTGAGGGCAGTCAAAGCTTTGGTTTAACATCTCATCGGTAAACAGCACTTCTGGCAGTGCAGTACTCCCTCAGTACTGCACTGGAATGTCAACCTAGATCCATGCTCTGGACTGGGGCATGAATCCACAACTTTCTGACTCGGAGGCAAATGTACTACCAAGTGAGACACAGTCAGTTAGATGCCATGACTTCAGCTCTAACAAAAATCGCTCCCCAAGCCTTCAGTAGTGTGACTGAGCTGTCAATGAGTCATTCAGGTGGAGATACTTATGAGAACAAAGGCTCTCTAATGGGATGTTACACAGATGTCCTTGGAAGTGTCAGTCTCTGAAATCACAGCTTCTTGACTTGATGTTTATAGCATGCCCCTAGCTATCTCGCAGCTGGCAGATCAATGGTGCCACTCAAGGTTAAGTGCACAAAGGCAGTTTGTGGCCTGTGCTGAATCCCCTTTATCAGCTCAAATACTGCCTGACTAGAATCCCTCTTACAAACTGAGCATTAATAACAGGAAAAAGAAATGTTGGACATACTCAGCTGAGAGAGCAATCAAATTTAATGTTTTGGGACAATTGGAACTGGCAAAACTAGAGATGTAACAGGTTTTAAACAAGTGCAAAGGCAGGGAGAGGTTAGGGGGGAGGGGGAAGGCCTGTGATGAGGTGAAAGGCAGGAGATATTAAGTGCTAAATTTTACGGTGGGCTTTGGAACCCTGAGGTCAGGCCAGAAAGGAGATCCCAAGCCCGCACTTGCCGTCTGCGGGACTGGCTCAGCAGTTTTATTGCAAACGACCTCCAATGGGCCTGCTGTCCAATCAAGGGCACCGGCAGGCTCCTGATGCTGGCAGCTTAACCAGAAGGCCGGCAGCTCTGAAGCCTCAACAGTGCCTCTGGGAGAGGTGGATGCCGCTGAGGGAGGCAAGAGATGCCCCCAGGGGTGCCTCAAAATGGAGGTGCCTTCAGATAAGTAAGGAGAAAGTATGGGGGCTGAGGGGGACAGGCCCTGCAGAAGGGAGGGGAAACCCTTCAGTGAGATCACCAGGGCTGTGGGGCTTGCCTTTCTTGCCTGCAGCTTCCTCTGTGTGGAGCATGGAGCTCCAATATCCCCCCAGTCTGCTGCAGGGAGGCTGCCTCCATTATGCTGGCACCCTCCTCTTGTGCTCGAGGAAGGCCTGGGGTGGGTGGGTGGGTGGGTGGTGGTGGTGGTGGGGGGGATCGGTTACCCTGTTATCAGCCAAATACTGGCAGCCCCGCAATAGGGCTATTCATTCTAAAAATCAGTTGTACACCTTCATGACGTGGGCAGCCAATCTGCCTTGCAGCCTATCTCTCTGAAACCTCCCCAGTGGACAGACTGCACTGGGGAACGATTCCAAGGTGGCTCCTCTTTTTATTTTACCAGCCCCTGCCAACCTCCGTCTCCATTCCCATTACTGCCAGTAAAATGTAGCCCTCAATGACACAATAGGTGCTGGTGCAAATCAGAAGTGGGTGCTAATGGGCCAAGTAAAGATTCAAAAGTTGGGTTGAGAGGAGGTGTAAATGGCAGCAGTAGAAACATTACCAATGGCTGCTATCCAAATGGATGGTGTAGTGGTTGTCATCTGAAACGGCTGAACTCAATGTTAAGATTCTGAAGACTGTGTAAGGTGCCGAGTTGAAAGATGAGGTATTGTTCCTCGAGGTTATATTGAGCTTATTCGGAACTGCAGCAGGCTGAGGATAGAGAGGTCAGAATGGGAGTGGGGCGCAGAATTAAAATGACTGCAGACTGAATTGAGTTGTTCCACAAAGTAGTCGCTCATTCAGCATTTGGATTCCCCAGGGAGAGGGGACCATATCGTGAGCAGTGAATACAGTACACTGTACCGAAAGAAGTACAAGCAAATTGTCCGGAGATGATGAAAGGTCATTGACCTGAAATACTGGACTGAATTATCCCAACCTCATGGAGATGGGGTTGGAGCCAGGGGGATGCCAGGCATAGTGGGGAACCATGTACAGATAAGTCCCCGGTGCATTCCCACCTCCTGAAAAAACTGCTGAGTCAGAGTAGGAAGAAAGTTGCCAGCCTGCTCCAGTGAGACAAACCACTTAGTGGCACAATTGGGGAGTATTTCTGTTGTAGGTGGGGTCTTTTCCCTCTGAGTGGCCCTACAGCGGAATCAGCCAGTTCTCAGAAGGTGGCCTCCTAGTGGCAAGTCAGAGAGCCATCAGAGCTGGAGGCTCCATGCCTTAATAAAGGCACCGGCCAGACAAAAAGCCAACACCACGGCCAAAACTAATACATTGGAGGAGGTCCCCCTCCATATCGATCGCCCTACCTGCTGTGGACATCTTCAACCTAATCTTTGCAGAAAGCATTGGTGAGTGCAACCATGTTGATGGTTTTCAAACTTGACTGCTTGCCTCAGCAGCTGCACCCACCTCTCCCAGTTGGGCTGCTGGACAGTCATTACTGAGGGCCCTCTGGGTCTTCTGCATCTCTGGTCTCCCTGTTCTCATTAATTGGAGGTGTCCCAGACGCAGCAATCTCAGGAATACTGCCAGCACAGGAAAACTGCAAACAATGTCCCGGCACAGCTACAGCAAGGTTCATGAGACGAATGTAGAATCGAGACCGAACTGGGAAAAGTCTGCTTCTCTCTCCGCAAGAAGAAACAGAAATTGCTGGAAACACTCCATAGGTCAAGCTGCTGAGCATTTCCAGCATTCCGTTTTTATTTCAGATTTGCACAATCGGCAGTTTTCTTTTGCTTTTGTATTTGGTTGAAAACGGGTATTGGGCCACAGCCTATCCCTGGAAATGAAGGTAGAGAAGTGAAGAAAGGGAGCAGAAGAGTCAGATGTGTGAAGGTGAGAGAAGAAAGTAAAGAGAGACTTGCATTTATACAGTGTCCTTCATGATTTCATAGCACTCCGAGATGCTTTGCAGCCAATTTTTGAAGTGTAGTCACTGTTGTCGTGTAAGAAACAAAACAACAGCCAATTTGCACACAGCAAGCTCCTGTAAACAGCAGAGTGATAATGAGCAGGCATTTGTTTCAGCAATCATAATAGAAAGTCCTGGACATACACAGCAGGTCTGGTAGCATCTGTGGCGCTTTTATGCACCTGCTCACAGAATCACAGAACTGTTACGGTGTAGAAGGAGGCCATTCGGCCCATCATGCCTGCACCGGCTCTCCGAGCATTTTAACTTAGTGCCAATCTCCTGCCTTTTCCCCGTAATCCTGCACGTTGTTTTAGCAAGTTTGATTGAGGGATAAATATTTGGCAGGAAATTTGGGAATAACTCCCCTGCACTTCTTTGAATTAATGCCATGGGATGTTTCACGTCCATCTGGGAAAGCAGACTTGCTTCAATATCTCATCTGAAAGACACCATCTCCAACGGTGCAACATTCCTCCATACTATCTCGTCAGCCTGGATTTTTGGGCTCAAATCTCTGGAGTGGGACATGGACACACAACCCCCTGACAGAGGTGCGAGTGCTACCAGCAAGCCAAAGGGAAAAGGTGGAAATAAGAAACAAAGTTGATGAAGTTTTTCAGTTCAGGACGAGAGAAGGAAAAATGGGAATACAATAATCAATGTAACAGAGTAAAAAAGGTGAGGAAGGGGACCTGAGTAGGATGAGAACAAAGAACCTTCTACGTATCCCATGAAAAGGCAGACATAGCTAGGACTCACATGGGCTCCCATAGCAACTCTACTTACTTGGAGATTGTGCATGGAGTTGAAGGAGAAGCTGTTCAATGTGAGAATAAGTTTAGCCATGTAGAGGAGGGTGGTGGTAGATGGGACTGGTTGAGAAGTCGAGAAACCTAAGGCCATCTTGGTGGGGGTGGCAGTGTCTAGAGGCTGAACGTCCATGGTGGAAAGGGGATGGTAATGATGAACCCAGAAACTGTTGAAGTGGTGGAGGATGTTGGGACAGTGGTAGATGTAGGTAGGAAGGGTCTGAACAAGGGGAGAAGAAATAGAGTTGAGATGGGGGGAAATAAATCAGCTCCATTGGCAAGAACTAGTTAAAACAAAGGGTTCTACCAGGACATGCCTGTTTATGGATTTTAGAAGCGGGCTGTACACGACTGGGGGAACTGAGATTGGGCACTGTGGAGGGAAGATCTCCAGAGATGAGGTCACAGAGTCCAGGAAATGATGCTTGATGTGATGGGAGTCATGGTCCAGGAAGAGGTAGGAGGAGGCTTCTGAACACTTGCCACAAGTGAAGGCTCCTCCTCCAACCTACCCTCGAATGTCATAGACTCAGAGTTATACTGTATAGAAACAGGCTCTTCAGTCCATCGTGTCTGTGCCGGCCATCAAGCACCTATCTATTATAATCCCATTTTCTGTACTTCCTAGGTTCCTACCATTCACTGTGTATTCTCTTGCTATGTTAGTCCTCCCAAAATGCATCACATCACTCTTCTCAGGATTAAATCCCATTTGCCACTGCTCTGCCCATCTTACCAACCCATATATATTGTCCTGTAATCTAAGGCTTTCCTCCTCACTATTTACGACACCACCAATTATCATGTCATCTGTGAATTTACTAATCATACTCACTATATTCACGTCTAAATCATTAACGTACACTACAAACAGCAAGGGTCCCAGCACCAATCCCTACGGTATGCCACTTGTCACAGTCTTCCAATCACAAAAACAACCTTCGACCATCACACTCTGCCTCCACACTAAGCCAATTTTGGATTCAATTTGCCAAATTGCCCTGGATCCCATGGGCTTTTAGCTCCTTGACCATTCTCCCATGTGAGACCTAGTCAAAAGCCTCACTGAAATCCATGTTGACTACATCAACTACACTACCCTCATCTACACAACCAGTCACCTCCTCGGAAAATTCAATCAAATTTGTCAGACGTGATCTCCCCCTGGCAAAGCCATGCTGACTATCCTGATTAATCCCTGTGTCTCCCAAGTGGAGATTAATCCTGTCCTTCAGAATTTTTTCCAATAGTTTCCCTACCACCGACGTTAGACTCACTGGCCTGTAATTATCTGGTTTATCCCTACTACCCTTCTTGAACAAAGGTACCGCATTCACTGTCCTCTAGTTCCCTGGCAGCTCTTCTATGGCAGAGAGGATTTGAAAATTTGTGTCAGAGCCCCTCTAATCTCTCCCCTTGCCTTACATAGCAGCCTAGGATACATCTTATCTGGGCCTGGGGATTTATCCACTTTTAAGGCCGCTAAAATCGCAAATACCTCCTTCCTTTCAATGCTAATTTGTTCAAGTATATCACAGTCCTCTTCCCTGATTTCTATACCTACATCGTCCTTCTCCATAGTGAACACAGATGAAAAGTAATCATTTAAAACCTCACCTAAGTCTTCCGGCTCCACGCACAGATTTCCACTTTGGTCCCTAATGGGCCCTACTCTTTCCCTGCTTATCCTCTTGCCCTTAATATATTTATGAAATGCTTCTGGATTTTCCTTTATCTTGCCGGCCAGCGTTTTACATGCCCCCTCTTCGCTGTCCTAATTACTTTTTAAGTACCCCCTTACTCTTTCTTATATTCCTCTAGAGCTTCCGTTGTTTACAGCCCTCTGTATCTGCCATAAGCCTTTTTTTTTTCCCCTTATCCAATCCCCTATATCCTTTGACATCCAGGGTTCCCTGGACTTGTTGGTCCTACCCTTCACCTTTACTGGAACATCTTGGCCCAGAACTCTCACTATTTCCATTTTGAATGACTCCTACTGTTCTGATGTAGACTTTCTTACAAGTAGCTGCTCCCAGTCCACTTTGGCCAGACCCTGTCTTATCATATTGAAATCGGCCTTCCCCCAATTCAGGACCTTTATTTCTGATCCATCTTTATTCTTTTCCATAACTACCTTAAATCTTAGAGTTATGGTCACTATCCCTGAAACGCTCCCCCATTGGCACTTCTGCCACTTTCCCAGTTTCATTCCTCATGATTAGGTCCAGTACCGGCCCTTTTCTTGTAGGACTTTCTACGTGCTGACTCAAAAAGCTTTCCTGGATGCACTTTAAGAATTCCGCCCCCTCTAAGCCTTTCACACTAAGGCTATCCCAGTTAATATGGGGAAGTTGAAATCCCCTCCTATTATTACCCTATTATTTTTATACCTCTGAGATTTGCCTGCATATTTGTTCCTCTATCTCCTAGTGGCTGTTTGGAGACCTAAAGTACACTCCCAGCAAAGTTATTGCTCCTTTTGTTTTCAAGTTCCACGCATATGACCTCATTTGAGGAGCCTTCTAAGATGCCATCCCTCCTTACTGCAGAAATTAACTCCTTGATCAATAGTGCAATGCCACCATCTCTTTTACACTGACCCCTGTCACGCTGAAGATTCTATACCATGGAATATTGAGCTGCCAGTCCTGCCCTGCCCTCAACCATGTCTCTGTGATAGCAACGATATCATATTCCCATGTGTTAATCCATGCCCTCAGTTCATCTGCCTCACTTGTAAGACTTGCTGCGTTAAAATAGATGGAAAGAAGCCTTGCATTATTCCCTTGTGCCTGAACAGGTCTATATTTGCTCTGCCTTCCAGGATGACTTAGTTTTGCTTCTATATTTGGCTGTGCATCACCCCTTACTGCACCTCCACTCTGTATCCCATCCCCTTGCCAAATTAGTTTAATCCCCCTCCCCCCCGCAACAGCAGTAGCAAACCTCCCCACAAGGATGTTGGTCCCGTTCCGGTTCAGGTGCAACCCGTCTGACTTGTACAGGCCCCACCTTTGCCAGAAACAGACACAGTGATCCAGGAAACTAAAGCCCTCCCCCCTGCACCATCTCTTCAGCCACGTATTCACCCTCTCTATCCACCTATTCCTATACTTACTGGCATGTGGCACAGGAATTGCGACCTATGAGGTTCTGCTTTTTAATCTGCTACCTAGCTCCCTAAATTCTTCTTGCAGGACCTCATCCCTATTTCTACCTATGTCGTTGGTAACAATGTGAACCACGACCTCTGACCATTCACCATCCCCCTTCAAAATGCCCTGCAGCCGTTCTGTGACCTCCTTGACCCTGGCACCAGGGAGGCAACACACCATCCTGGAGTCATGTCTACGGCTGCAGGAACGCCTGTCTGCAGGCCTCACTGTTTAGTCTCCTACCACTATTGCTCTTGCACTCTTACTCCTCCCCCCACTGTGCTGTGAACTTGGTTCTGGCTGCACTCTCCAGAGGAACCTTCACCCTCACTGTTTTCCAACACAGAAAAATGGCTCTTGAGTGAGATGCACTCTGGGGCTTTCCTGACTACCTGCCTGCCTCCCTTCTTCTGGCTGGTGGTCATCCATTCCCTCTCCAACTGAACTTCCTTAAGCTGCGGAGTGACCACATCTAATAACGTGCTATCCGCGTAACCCTCAGTCTCGCGGATGCACTGCTATGTCTCCAGCTGACCCTCGAGCTCTGAAACCCGTTGCTCGAGCTAGTCAAGCCGGTGGCACTTCCTGCACATGTGGCCATCCAGACTGCAAGGAGTGTCTGAGAATTCCCACATGCTGCAGGCTGTATAACACACGGGATTGAGTCCCTTGCCATACTTTTTGTTTGCTTTTAATTAAAAGCTAAGTAGCGGTAAACTCCCGCTCTTTATACAGCCGCTCCGCTCCCTCATGGGTAAACTCCCGCTCTTTATACAGCCGCTCCGCTCCCTCATGGGTAAACTCCCGCTCTTTATACAGACACTCCGCTCCCTCATGGGTAAACTCCCGCTCTTTATACAGACACTCCGCTCCCTCATGGGTAAACTCCGGCTCTTTATACAGACACTCCGCTCCCTCATGGGTAAACTCCCGCTCTTTATACAGCTGCACCGCTCCCTCACGGGTAAACTCCCACTCTTTATACAGCCGCTCCGCTCCCTCACGGGTAAACTCCCGTTCTTTATACAGCTCCTCCGCTCCCTCACGGGTAAACTCCCGCTCTTTATACAGCTCCTCCGCTCCCTCACGGGTTAACTCCCGCTCTTTATACAGACACTCCGCTCCCTCACAAGGAAACTCCCGCTCTTTATACAGCTGCTCTGCTCCCTCACGAGGAAACTCCCACTCTTTATACAGCCACTCCGCTTCCTCACGGGGAAACTCCCGCTCTTTATACAGCCGCTCCGCTTCCTCACGGGGAAACTCCCGCTCTTTATACAGCCGCTCTGCTCCCTCACAGGTAAACTCCCGCTCTTTATACAGCCGCTCCGCTCCCTCACGGGGAAACTCCCGCTCTTTATACAGCTGCTCCACTCCCTCACGGGTAAACTCCCACACTTTATATAGCCACTCAGCTCCCACTCTTTATACAGCCTGTCCACTCCCTCAGTACTGCCAGTATCTAATGCTTGTTAGGGTCAGATTAACTGATAATAAAAGCAGAAAATGCTGTAAGTACTAAGCAGGTCCGGTAGCATCTGTGATCTGAGAGAAACAGGGTTAATGTTTCAGGTTGATCACCTTTCATCAGAACTGGTGAGAGGTCATCGACCCTGAAACATTAACTCTGTTCCCCTTTCCACAGATGCTGCCTGACCTGAATATTTCCAGCATTTGCTGCTTTTATTTCAGGTTTCTAGCATCTGCAGGATTTTGCATTTGTTTCCGATTAAATGACGTTGCACCTTCAGGAAGGCTGGCTTCCTCTTTCTCAAGTGACATTGAGGCATCGACGCTCTCAACACCTGAAATGAAAGAGGTATAAGGGTTGGATTTTAGTGTGAAGGAAGGGCAGAGAGAGAGAAAGAGGAAAGTGGCTGAGTGGAGCTGGACTCTCCCATATGCAGGATGACCAACAGATTTTCTTCCATAGCAGGCAGGGTATGTAGGTGGGCCTGGCCTCCTCTAGTCATGGCCTCCTGTCTCATGTTGTGTGTGACCTAATGCAAGAAAAAAGGGAATGTTAGTGACATCCTCACAAAGTGCATAGAAAATGCCTGTCTCAGCTGAGCAGTTCAGAAGTGAGAGTTATAATAGTGAAGAGAGTATGAAATGCAGAGAGTGTGATTAGAGGGAGTAGGAGGCAAACGTGGCACAGTAATTGGAGGGAAGTGAAAAGAAGGGAGGATTGAAAGTAGTGTGGTGCAGCTGGTAAAAGTAGGAGGAAAGATTAAGAGAGGGAGATTCTTAACTTGACAACCGGGGGAGGTGATAGTGTAGTGGTATTGCTACTGGACTAGTATTCCAGAGACCCAGGGTAATGCTCTGGGACCTGGGTTTGAATCTTGACATGGCAGATGGTGGGACTTGAATTCAATAAAAAATCTGGGATTAAAAGTCTAAAAATGAAACCATTGTTGTTAAAAACCCATCTGGTTCAGTAATGCCCTTTAGGGAAGGGAAGGAAACCTAATGTCCTTACCTCACCTGGTCTGGTCAGACCCAGAGCAATATGGTTGACTCTAAAATGGCCTCTGCTGTATCAGACAAAGCCTCAAAAAAGGAATGAAATTGGAGGAGGCTCCAAGATATCCCCATCCCTAATCCAGCACATCAGTGACAAAGATAAGCATTTGCCACATTCTTCAGCCAGAGGTGCTGAGTGTATAGTCCATCTCAGCCCTCCTCTGGAGGTCCCCATTACCACAGCCAGTCTTTCAGCCAATTTGATTCACTCCATGTGATATCAAGAAATGGCTGAAGGCACTGGATAGTGCTATGCCCTGACAATATTCCGGCAATAGTACTTGCGATCCAGAACTTGCTGTGTTCCAGTACATCTACCCAGCTATGCGGAAAATTGCCCAGGTATGTCCTGTGCACAAAAGGAAGACATATCCAACCCAGCCAATTAGTACTCCATCAGACTACTCTCGATCATCAGTAAGGTAATGGAAGGGAAGCTATCAAGTGGCACTTGCTTAGCAATAACCTGCTCACTGACACATAGTTTTGGTTCTGCCAGGGCCACTCAGTTCCTGACCTCATTACAGTCTAAACATGGACAAAAGTGCTGAACTCCCGAGGTGAGAGTGACTGCCCTTGACACCAAGCCAGCATTTGGCAGAGTGTGGCATCAAGGAGTCCCAGCAAAATTGGAGTCAATGGGGAAAACTCTCTGCTGGTTGTAGTCATACCTAGCACTAAGGAAGATGGTTGTGGTTGAGGGAAGTCAGTCATCTCAGCTCCAGGACATCACTGCAGGAGTTCCTCAGGGTAGTGTCCTCGGCCCAACCACCTTCAGCTGCTCCATCAATGAACTTCCTTCCGTCATAAGGGCAGAAGCGGGGATGTTTGCTGATGATTGCACAATGTTCAGCACCATTTGTGATTTCTCCGATACTGATCCATGTCCAAATTTAGCAAGAGCTGGACAATATCCAGGCTTGGGCTGAAAGGAGGCAAGTAACAATTGTTCCACACGTGTCAGGCAATGACCATCTCCAACAAGTGAGAATCCAACCATTGACCCTTGATGTTCAATGAGCCATCACTGAATCCCCCACTGTCAACATCCTGGGGGTTTTCATTGACCAGAAACTGAACTGGACTAGCCATATAAATACTATGGCTACAAGAGCAGGTCAGAAGCTAGGAATCCTGCAATGAATAACTCACATCCTGACTCCCCAAAGCCTGTCCACCATCTACAAGGCACAAGTCAGGGATGTGATGGAATACTCTCTACTCGCCTGGATGACTACAGCTCCAACAACACTCAAGAAGCTTGACACCATCTATGACAAAGCAGCATGCTTGATTGGCACCCCATCCACAAACACTCACTCCCTCCACCACCGACGCACAGTAGCAGCAGTGTGTACCATCTACAAGATGCACTGCAGGAATTCACCAAGGCTGTTTCGACAGCACCTTCCAAACCCACGACTACTTCCCATCTAAGATCAAGGGCAGCAGATAGATTGGAACACCACCACCTGGAAGTTCCCCTCCAAGTCACTCACCATCCTGGCTTGGAAATATGTTGCCATTCCTTCACTGTCGCTGGGTGAAAACCCTGGAACTCCCTTCCTAACAGCACTGTGGGTGTACCTACACCACGTGGTCTAAAGCAGTTCAAGAAGGCAGCTCACCGCAACCTTCTAAAGGGCAACTAGGGATGGGCAATAAATGCTGGTCCACCAGCAAAGCCCACATCCCATGAATGAATAAAAAGAAAACTGAGGTCATTAAACCTATTTTTCCATTGCTGCCTGGCAGCTAAGTTCTTGGCATTAACTTCCCATGAAACCTTGTCCCTCTGATGACAGAGGTGTTACCTTGAGACATTCTGCCCCTGATAGGAACAAGATCTCCCTCCTTCTATCTAGCAATGGACCATGGCTTCTGAAGCAGCAGCGAAGAATTTGGAGGCCTGATCTTGTAGCCATTTTTTTTCTACAGAAGCGTTTCTCTGAAGTCTTTCCCTTTAAGATATGCTGTCTTTAAGTACCATCATTGAAGCCGGTTTCCTGTCCCCTAAACAGGCATATAGTCAATGAATAGCACAAGCAGCACTGTCTGCATGCTTGACTCATTATTATCAGCTGGCATTGCCAATTTAATGCAGTCCTTGTAAGTATGTGAACAGGCGTGTGTAGTACATGCCCATCATAGTTTTTGGGCATGATTGGGCTTGTAGACTGTCATTTATATTAAAGGAAACTGGAGGCCAGAAAAAACTGCACATTATATTCAAAAGAAATACTGCACCTGATTGCAAGCAATACTTCATAGATAATACATCACCAATAGGGAGATCTTTCCAACGATCATTAGTTAGATGCAATATTATGCAATCAACATGACAGGCACTTGAACTGGAGTGTGGATTACCCCGGGTTCAGCTCTGCTTCAGTGCTGTATTCATCAGATAAACAAATGGTAAATATTAATTATCTTCAGTGACTTCTAGTGGTAGGTTGAAGCAAGTTAATGATGAGTATTGCTGAAAAAGTGACATGTTGAAGCTTTTTGTCTTGCACTCAACAGGACGCTACACAAGAATGCCAATACAAGGAGAAAACAGCAATTAGTACTGTATGAGAAGGAGTGCTGATTGGTTGGGAAGTGTACTCTGGTAGAGGCGTTGCCATGGGGAAGGCACCAATTGATGATGACAGAGTTTACTGCCAAGCATTGTTTGAAATTTAAACCAGGTAGCTTGACCCTGATTGGACAAGGAATTGTTTAAAGTTTAAACCAGGGTCAAACTGCCTAGTTTAAATTTCGAACGATGCTTGGCAGTTAACTGTCAGTGCAAGATGAAAAACTTTGACATGTCTCCTTTTTCAGTGATACAAGTTCTGTACTATTAATGTTAGTGATGATTTTGTAATCAGGCATACTTTTAGCTTATATCTAACTCACTGTTATATCGCTAATGTCCATCGGTATTGGAGCAGGAGGAGAAGAGGGAGGAGAGAGCAAAGAAGAGATCAAGTATCTCCACCACAGAGTTAGCTGCTTAGGGCAAGGCAATACTCTATATGGTGGGTCAATGACCTGAAGCATTAACTCTACGATCTCTCCATTGATGGCACCTGACCAGATGAGCATTTCCAGCATTTTCTGTTATTATTTCAGTTTTTCAGCATCTACAGTTTTTTTGTATAGCTGTGCAAGGGTACTTGGGCTCTCCAAGAAGACGGTGATGGAGTTATGTGTCATCTGGCTCAGAAAGTTCCCCTCAATGTTAAAGCCATACTTGATATCCAAGGTTTATTTCTCAGGAATCAACATCTTTGATATTCAGTGGCATAGTGGTAACGTCGTTGGACTAATAACCTAGAGGCCCAGACTAATGCTCTGGGTATACAAGTTTGAATCCCACCAATGCAGCTGGCGGAATTTAAACTCAATTAACAAATTTAATTACTTGCTAAAAATCTGAAATTGAAAACTAGTCTCAGTAATGGCAACCATGAAACTCTCATCAATTGTAGTAAAAACCTATCTAGTTCACTAATGTCCCTTTGGGAAATCTACCATCCTTACCTGGTCTGGCCTACATGTGACTCCAGACCCAAAGCAAGGTGATTGACTCTTAACTGCCCTTTGAAATGGGCTATCAAGCCATTCAGTTGCACACCACAGTAAATTCAAAAAGGAATAAGTCCGGACAGATCACCTGGCATCAAACTAGACACTGGACACAACAATGGCACACCCAAGCCTGATGACCCTGTAAAGTCCTTGACATCCTTAACACCTGGGGGCTTGTGCCAAAATTGAGAGAGCTGTCCCACAGGCCAGCCAAGCAACAGCCTGACAGAGACAATGTTCCAGGCACCACCATCACCATCCCTAAACAACCTAGCAGAGAAAGCAGCGAAGTGGTATGCTGTCAAGGAGGAGTGGCCTTGGGAGGCCTCAGCATTGATTTTGAATCCCCTTAATGAAGTCTCATTGTATAAGGCCAAACATGGGCAAGAAAACATCCTGCTGATTAGCACCTACCCTGTCCACCCATCTCAGCTCATGAATCAGTACTCCTCCATGTTGAACACCAATTCGACTGCCACACTCCTACCTAACCTCAGCTGAAGAGCCAGTATTCCCCCATATTGAACACCAACTGGAAGAAGCACTTTTTTAAAAATTCATTCACAAGAAGTGGGCTTTGCTGTTTGGGCCAGTACTTATTGTCCATAACTAGTTGCCCTTCTGGTGAGCTGCCTCCTTGAACTGCTGCAGTCCATGTGGTGTAGGTACACCCACAGAGCTGTTAGGAAGGGAGTTCCAGGATTTTGACTCAGCGACAGTGAAGGAACAGCGATATGGTTTCAAGTCAGGATGGTGAATGGTTTAGAGGGGATCTTCCAGGTGGTGCTGTTCCCATCTATCTGCTGCCCTTGTCCTTCTAGATGGTAGTGGTCATGGGTTTGGAAGGTGCTACCTAAGGAGCTTGGTGAATTCCTGCAGTACACCCTTGTAGATGGTACATTGAGCAAGGACACAGAATGTATTCTGGGCAGGAGACTTCAATGTCCATCAGTGAGTGACACCATAGCACCACTGCTGACCAAGCTGGCCAAGTCCTCAATGGTATATCTGGCAGGCTGGGTCTGCAACAGGTGGTGGGGAACCAGTAAGAGGGGAAAACATCATAGACCTTATCCCCACCAATCATATTGACATATTCCTTATTCTACAATTATCATCAAACAAAGAGTCACTGGGGTCTGCATTCTAGGCACCAGATTACTCAACTTAGGATACCCTCAAAGACAAGTTAAGTTAACATGGAGGCACTCACTGCCTCATCCTCCACCACTAGCAGCATTGCTGCTGAGGGTGCTTAGCTGCCCACTCTTTGATTAAGCTAGCAGCTCTTGGAGGATGGCAACTGGCATTTCTTGGTTGACCACTGCTGGTAAAATGAGAGACCAAGGAACCCCAGCAGCAACCATGGGGTCGACTGGCTGTTTCAGTCCTGGCAACAGGACTTCTTCACTGCTCTTAAAATTCAGCCCACAGTTTCCAGCTTCAGAATGAGGAGCCATATACATCAGTTAAACGTAAGGTCTGCAGGGTAGAGACCAGCAGAAACTTTCTTGCACAATAGGTTGTGAGGCTGTTGAAGACACAGCTGGAGTTATTCCTAAAAAGGACCATGTCAATATTCAGGGATAGGTTAACTAGTTGGTTGAAGGAAAGGCAGATAAAAGAATACGGGAGCATTGCAGGCACATGGGTTTAGAACTGCTGCTTATGCGGAGTGTTACAGAAGGGAAGAGAGATGCTGGGATAACTCTTCCCTTTTCTCCTCACCTCTTGGTTGTCCGCAACAAGATGAATTTTAGAGCAAATATTTTAAACCCTTTTAAGCGTCGTGATTGTCAGTAATAAACACAAAGCAAATTTTCAGGTAAGTTTAAATCAAAAAAAAATCATGTTTATTCACACAATACCCCGAAATGCAGATACAATGAAACACACTCACTTCCTCACACCCACTGACACAAAAGCAAAGATGACTTCTAGGGACAAAGCATACATTAAGGTTATTATCAGAAATACAAAAAGTAAATCACATGTTCAAATTTCAGTCCTTTAAGTTGCACATGTTGGAGGGCCTAAATGGGTTTTCTCTCATGGGTCTTTGGATGAATGAAGTTGGAAGCCTTTAGGTTTCCAGACGCAGTCATGGCCCAAGTTTCTGTAGCAATAAATCTTCACAGGTGAAGGAAAGTTAGCCTCTCTCACAGTCTGGGTTAACTGGTTCTATTCTTCATACTGGAGGAATGGTCTGTCTTGTGTCCTGTTGATTTCCAGTTCCTTGCTGGCTTCTGGAGTAATAAGATTTGTTATCTAAAGTCAGTTTGGATCATATAACCACTTATTGTCTGCATAAATGGTTCAAAGTTAGGGTCAGCGCTACACAATGTGGGAATGGATGGTGGCTGTTCACACCTGCTTATGATAAACTGGTTTCTCTACATTTCTCTTTAATTGTCGAGCTTGCAGATACCTAGTCTGAGGGGTTATTCATTTTGAGTTTCAGTAAATACCCAGCCAATAGGAGGTGTAGCTTCACAGTTGAATGTCTTTTCAAGGGAGGGCATTCCACCCATGGTCATTTACATTAAGAACTTTCCAGAGATCCGAGGTAAATCTGCCAGTGTAGAAATCACAAAAGATCACCTGACCTTCAGCGGCTATCTTCACAACACATTCTCCACTTTTTAGAGTCAATTTCAAAAAGTCCACATTGCATAAAGTCCATTTCTTGAAAGTTAGGAATATGGTATCTACTGGGCATGATACACCCTCACCGCAAGGACAAAAAAAATTGAAGCTCGATTACATTTTTTAACATTGTTTTCAGGGCAAGACTAAGAGAAACATGCACAGCTGAACACATACACACATCCTGCACACACTCATTCAGACAACAACTCAGCACGTTTCTTGCTACTGTTCACCTTGTCTGCAACAGCAATTTTCCATTTCAAGCTTAAGGTTCTCATCACCTTTTTAGGATGAGGCCCAATTACAATTGAATTTCATTTGGGTGTTGATGTTTGGCCCCAGGAAGGCTTTTGTTCAGGTACCTAGTGCCTTCTATCATTTTTCTGATCTTTAAATTCCAGCTATGTGTTGTTGAAAGGGGTTGGATTTTCCCTAATATCTGTTTGTAGTACTTTAGGAATTTTAACACCAACAGACACAGACTTTAGTTATATATTTAACACAGATAAAAACAAAAAAACTGCGGATGCTGGAAATACAAAACAAAAACAGAATTACCTGGAAAAACTCAGCAGGTCGGTCCGCAAGAATGACCCAAACCTCCTTGTCGCTTGCCATTTTAACACTCCACCCTGCTCTCTTGCCCACATGTCTGTCCTTGGCTTGCTGCATTGTTCCAGTGAAGCCCAATGCAAACTGGAGGAACAGCACCTCATCTTCTGACTAGGCACTTTACAGCCTTCCGGACTGAATATTGAATTCAACAACTTTAGATCTTGAACTCTCTCCTCCATCCCCACCCCCTTTCCATTTCTTCCCCCTTCCTTTTGTTTTTTCCAATAATTTATATAGGTTTTTCTTTTCCCACCTATTTCCATTATGTTTAAATCTTGTATGCCCTGCTAGTCTTTCCACCCCACCCCCAATTAAGCTGTACCTTGAGTGCCCTGCCATCCATTCTTAATTAGCACCTATGTTTAGATAATATCACCACCTTCAACGCCTTTGTTCTTTTGTCTGTGACATCTTTTGATTATCTGCTTCTATCACTGCTTGCTTGTCCCTATAACCACACCCACACCCCCACCCACTTCTTTTTCCCCTGCCCCCCTCCCCCCCCCAACCTTAAACCAGCTTATATTTCACCCCTCTCCTAATATTCACTCAATTCTGTTGAAGGGTCATAAGGACTCAAAACGTCAACTCTTTTCTTCTCCGCCGATGCTGCCAGACCTGCTGAGTTTTTCCAGGTCATTCTGTTTTTGTTTTGGATTTTCAGCATCTGCAGTTTTGTTTTTATCTCATTTGACTCTTCAGTTGGGTGAATCCATATTGCCTTCACTTTTCCTTTTCTCGTACTGTTCATCTTAGGATGCATTAAATTCCTTTTCCTTTTGCTTCAGGCATGGGATTTTCTGCAATTTTTTCCAAGAGCCCTAGGTCACTATAGCTCACAGGTGGCTCTCCAGCTTCCACTGCACTCCCTATGGCACTTCAGTGAGGTGAAGCACCTCCCTCAATTTCTGTTTGTCAGTTTGGGAACTTTGCTCATCCCTATTTAAGTCCATGAAGGCGTTTGCCAACCATACCTCTGGTGCATTCCCTTCAATCTCTGCTGCTTTCAACTGAGCTCCATTACTTTCCTCTGGTTCTGTCTTGGCTTCTTTAAATTCTACTGTTCCTATCTTGGCCTCTTTAAATTCTTTTGACTTTTCTTCAGCCTCCTTAATCTTCACTGGCCCAATTGCCTCCTGTGGAATCTTTGGGACTTCTCTAGCCCCCTGCGCCTGTGCAGAATTTTGCTTGTTATGCCAGCAGTCCATTTTCACATCTCCAGGCTTACCACAATGGAAGCAAGTTGGATGAGTCCTTCCTGACTACTTTTAAAATTTGGAAGAGCGGTCTGTCCTTCCTATCCCATTCTCCTTCTCCTTTGAGCTTTCCCTGATTCCCCTTTTGATCTTTCATTGCTATCCCATTTCCCACTGTCCTCCCTCTTTCTGTCCTTCCTGGACCTCTGGAGATTATTTGGGAAGAAAATCCCTTCAGTAAAGGGTCTGTGGGTCAGCTCGTTATCATCTGACATGATAGCAGCATTGCTCACCCTGGTTACCATTTGTTCTTCAATATGGGACCTTATATTTATTGAGATGCTGTTTTTTAATTCCCAGTAAAATTATCCATAAGTTTTCGTAAGAGGAGTCTAAATTTAGGGATCTTACCCAGCAATCAATAGCCATGTGTTCCTCGTTTTCAAATTCAATGTAGGTTTGGCCAGGCCATTTTCAGGAGCTTCTGAATTTCTGGCAGTAGGCCTCTGGTACTGACTCATAGGCATTTAAAATGGTAGTTTTTGTCTGTTCATAATCCATACGAACATATGAACATGTGAATTAGGAGCAGGAGCAGGCCACTCGGCCCCTCAAGCTTGCTCCACCATTCAATAACATCATGGCTGATCTGAATGTGACCTCAACCCCACATTCCTGCCTACCCCCGATAACCTTTCACCCCCTTGTTAATCAAGAATCTATCTAGTTCTGCCTTAAAAATAATCAAAGACTCTGCTTCCACCGCCTTTTGAGGAAGAGAGTTCCAAAGGCTCACGACCCTCCGAAGAAAATTCTCCTCATTTCTTTCTCAAATGAGCGACCCCTTATTTTTAAACAGTGACTCCTGTTCTCCGACCAGAGGAAACATCTTCTCCACATCAGGATCATAAAAGTTTCAATGCCTCTTACTCTAAATTCCAGTGGATATAAGCCTAACCTGTCCAGCCATTCCTCATAAGACAACCCGTCCATCCTTGGTATTAATCTAGTACAGCTTCTCTGAACTGCTTCTAATGCATTTGCATCTTTCCTTAAATGAGGAGACCAGTACAGTACACAATATTCCAAGATGTGGTCTCAACAATGCCCAGTACAAATGAAACATAACCTCCCTACTTTTGTAATCAGTTCCCCTCACAATAAATGATAACATTCTATTAGCTTTCCTAATTACCTGCTGTATCTGCATACTAACCTTTTGTGATTCATGCACTAAGACACTTAGACCCCTCTGAATCTCAGCTCTGAAATCTCTCACCATTTAGATAATAAGCTTTTTTATTCTTCCTGCCAAAATGAACAATTTCACATTTGACCACATTATACTCCATTTGCCAGATCTTTGCCCACTCACTTAACCTATGTCACTTTGTAGCCTCCTTACATCCTCTACACAATTTACTTTTTGTCATCAGCAAATTTAGCAACCATTCCTTCAGTCCCTTGATCCAAGTTATTTATATAAATTGTAAAAAGTTGTGGCACACCACTCGTCACACCCTGCCAACCAGAAAAAGACCCATTTATGCCAACCCTGCTTCCTGTTAGCTCGCCAATCTTCTATCTCTGCCAATATGTTACTCCCTACAGCATGAGCTTTTATTTTCTGCAATAAACGTTCATGTGGTACCTTATCAAATGCCTTCTGGAAATCTAAGTACAGTACATCCACTAGTTCCCCTTTATCCACAGCACATGTGACTCCTTCAAAGAGCTCCAATAAATTAGTTAAACATGATTTCTCTTTTACAAAACCATGTTGGCTCTGATTGCCTTGAATCTCAAGTGCCCTGCTATAACATCTTTAATAATAGTCTCTAACATTCTCCATATGACAGATGTTAGGCTGACTGACCTATACTTTGCTGTTTTGTCTCCCTTCCTTTTTGAATAAAGGAGTTATATTTGCCATTTTCCAATCTAATGGAATCTTCCCAAATCTAAGGAATTTTGGAAAATTAAAACCAGTGCATCAACTCTCACTAGCCACTTCTTTCAAGACCTTAGGGTGAAGTCCAACCGGACCTGGGAATTTGTCAGCCCGCAGCCCCAACAATTTGCTCAATACCACTTCTCTGATGACTGTAATTTTCCCGAGTTCCTCCCTCCCTTCCATTTCCTGATTTACAGCTATTTCTAGGATGTTACTTGTGTTCTCTATAGTGAAGACTGAAGCAAAATACCTGTTTAATTCATCTGCCATCTCCCTATGTTCCATTATTAACTCCCCAGACGCACTCTCGATAGGATCAATGCTCATGTTGTTAACTCTTCTTATTTAAATTTCTATAAAAGCTCACCGTCCATCTGTTACTGGCTAGCTTTCTCTCATACTTTAGTTTATCCCTCGTTAATCTTGTCATTCTTTGCTGTTCTTTCCAATCTTTTGACCTGCCACCCATCTTCGTGTAATTATACACTTTCTTTAAGTTTGATGCTGTCTTTAACTTTAGTTAATCCAGAGAGCTTTCTTCTGATAAGATGGAATAAGCTTCATGAGCCCTTCCAAGCAATTCACCATGCAAGAGTAGGGTCCAAGACTCTTATGGCCATTTTAATCTTTTTTTCAATTTTCTCAAATGAAATGATGCAGGATTTGACCTCATCTTCATTGAACTTCCGAACCAATTGCAAATGCTTCAGAAAATCAAAACTTTGCTTTGAATCGGAATCAGAATCAGAGTTTCTGGTGGCACCAGCACCATCCAATTTTTTCGTTTTCCCTTTTCCAATTCAAACTGCCTGACTTCTCTCTCCCACTGCTTTTCCATTTCTCTCACCTCATTTTTAAATTTTTTTCCCCTTTCTCTTTCCCAGTCCTCTTTTCTCTTTTGTTTTTGGAACTCTAATTCCATCATTCTTATGGAAATTCCTTTCACCATTTTGATTCTAGCTACTTTGCCAGCTTCTGGTTTGAGGTTTGCTTCCTCTGCCTCTGGTTAAATGTCAATGTAATTAGCTAGGATTTGGATTGTTCTGGCTTTTTTTTTTTGCTTTAGGTCTTATGTTTACATCCTCCTACTTGCCTACAGCTCTTAGCTTTTCAATATTTAATACTATTAATGCAGTCCAAAGTTGCTTCCCCTGATCTACAAAGTTTCTAGCATCAAACGTGGCCACTTAATTAGTTAGCACAGCAAACCTACAAGAAAGCCTTCTGGCAGTTAACAATTCCCTGCTGCATTCCCCATGGCAATGTCTCTACCAATCAGAGTCCACTAGCCAACCAATCAGCAGCCTCTTCTCATGCACTATAAATTATTGTTCCATTTTGAAATTTGGTATTCTTGTGTCTGTCCTGATGAGTGCAAGATGAAAAGCTTTGACAGAATGTCTCTTGTTTCAGCAGTGTTCCTCTCTTGGCCAAGTCAGGATTGTAATGCAATACTCTCCAATTACCTGGATGAGTGCAGCTCCCACAACACTCAAGAAGCTTGACACCATCCAGGACAAAGCAGTCCACTTTATTGGCACCACATCCACAAACATTCACTCCCTCTACCTGTAACAGCAGTCTGTACCATCTACATGATGCACTACAGGAATTCACCAAGGCTCCTTTGACAGCACCTTCCAAACCCACGACCACTACCACCTAGAAGAACAAGGGCAACAGATAGATGGGAACACCACCGCCTGGAAGTTCCCCTCCAAGTCACTCACCATCCTGACTTAGAAATATATTGCTGTTCCTTCACTGTCACTGGGTCAAAATCCTGGAACTCCCTCCCTCCCTAACAGCACTGTGAGTGTACCTACACCACAGGCTGCAGCAGCTCAGGAAGGCAGCTCACCACTCCCTTTCCAAGGGAACTAAATGAGCAATAAATGCTGCCATAGCCAGCGATGCCCACATCCCATGAACAAATAAAAAAATTGAACTTGTTCTTAGCTCCCAATGGACGTTTCCTAACAATATGCTTTAAAAAAAATCTCATATGTACACTTCCTGCGTCAGCATTTTGGATTAGAAATTCTTATGCTCAAATTTCTAATCCAAATCCTAAGGGCTGGATTAATTACTCTGGTCATCTCCCGCACCCCAGTGTAAATGTTGGGGGCGAGCCTACCTCCACGTAGCCCTGCTCTAATTGTTTGATTGCCAGCCCTTGAATGAGAATGAGGCAGGACTTCCATCAGTCCCCTGCCTCATTGAGCTGCCTGCGTATCAGAGACCAGCAGCTCTGCACACCGGCAACACCAGCAGGAGTGGAGATCGCTGCAGGTAGGTCAAGGGAGGTTCAACAATGGACCAGGACATTGGATCCCATTGCCTGGGATCTCGCTTGGGTCTGGCTGACAGTCCCTGACAAAGTAGGTGGGGAACAGTGGGGGCTTGAGGCCCGCAAGAGTGGATGTGGAGAGGCAAAACTGTAAGGAGGGATCTCCTATTGGCACTGGATGTCTGGCAAGAGGCAACACCCCCACTTCCCTTCCCCACAACCATTAAACTGACCAACAGCCGACAGGGTAAAACCCACTGGGCTGCACACTGAGCTTCAGCCTCCCGTTAACTCAAGCAGTGGTGGGGTGAGGCCCTTAATTGGGCCACAGGTTGGCAGCACACCCAACGCTTCACTGCCACTCAAAGTTACGATGGGGGTGGGTAGACAGGGAGCATGTATGCCACTGATGGCACAGGGTAATTTAGGGGTCCATCTGTCTGCTTTCCCTCTGGCTCATGGCCTGTAAAATTGAGGCCTATTTAACTGGTCACACTGTAGTTACATTCTCCCATCAAGGGCGTCACTGTAGCAGTTCAGATCTCCAATTCCCACCTGCTCAGTCTGTGTTACAGATTAACTCCTATGATGCAACTCTAATTCCCAACTTGATATAAACTTTGTTAGTTGCCTATAAATAACATAACATGTAAGAAATAAGACCAGAATGTATGAATTTAAAAGGGGAACTGAATTAAATCTGTCCGCTGTGGTCCAATTATATCCATCCTGTGCCCCACTTCACCTGTGCAGTGTCAACCTTCCATGGCGAAATATGAGTAAATGAGTAACAGGACAGAGTGTGCCCTGGAAGTAATCTCAAAATGAGCTTCAAAGGCATTAACTAATGTGATGAAAATATTCATTAGACTGTCAGGTAAAAATGCAAAGTCATTCAGGCAGGGAATGTAATCCTCTTTGGATTAAATGGAGACGGAGAAGGGAGAAAGAGTAACTGGAGGAAAAAGTAATCAAGAGCCAATGGAATCAGAGTACCTATACTCAACAAGGGATAGTTAATTAAACCAAGACATTACAAATGATTGAAATGGAACAAGGTCAAAAAATGAATAGGCAAACGACCTTTAATTTCTCATTTCTCCCAAAGTTATTCTTGACTCAAAGCTGAAGGCAAGATTTAATTGTGCCACAGCATTGTTATTTATAGACTTCTATTTCTAACTGAGTTCAGTTTGGGCAGTCACTTTAATAGTGAATGCCAGTTTCCTTGAGCATTCCAGTAAAAGGAAGACTTGATTTATCAACCTTTCTCTCTCTCAATTTCTCACATTCATACTCCCACACAGACGGATCCACACGTACACACCAAAACAGAAAATTCTGGCCTCCCAGCACCTATAGCGAGAGAAACAGAGTTAATGCTGCACTGGTAGCTACATTATTTCAGTCTGTTCTTGCTCCCATGGAATTTATTTCTTCCTGTCTAATTTTATTTTTTTCTTCACTTACCCATTCTCTCCCAACCTATATTCGTGACTCTTCTGCATCCTCTGCTACTTCAACAATTTCCTGAGCCTAACCATTGACTTTTCATCGTGGATGTCCAATCATTCTACACCCACACCACTGCACCCTCCTCACTCCCCACTAGGTTGGCCCACATGCCGTTCACATCTTCCTTGAACGGAGGCCAAACAAATCCTTATCCACCAACCATCCTCCTCCAACTGACAGAACTTGTTCTCTTATTGAATGACTTCTCCTTTGACTCTACTTTAGTTCCTCCAAATGAAAGGTGTTACTATAGGAACCTATATCAGTCCTGGCTATGACTTTTTCATGGGATTTATGGAACATTTTGTTCCAGTCCTACACAGGTCTCCTCCTCCCTCATCCCTCTTTCTCCACATTGATGATTGTATTGGTATCGTTTCCTCTTCTCACCACAACCAGGAAAATATCAAATTAGCTTCCAATTACCTTCCCTCTCATCTTCACATGGTGCATCTCCAACTCTTTCCTTCACTTCCTTGTTTGACTTGTCTTTATTTCTGGGGATAGGCAGTCAACCAATAGTAACTACAAATCCATTGACTCCCACAGCTATCTTCATGACACTTCCTCTTATGCCCCTTCCTGTCAGGGTTCTATTCCATTCTTCCAATGTCCCATTTCTATCGCATCTCCTCTGACTGCCATTTTCCACATCATTGATGAAATGTCTTCTTTTTTCTTCAACCAAGGACTCTCCCTCACCACTGATTGACAGGGCCCTCGAACATGTTGGTGGCAATTCCAGAACATCTGCTCTCACCCCTTCCCCTCCCTCCCAGACACATGACAGGCTTCCCTTGTTCTCAACTTCCATTCTCCCAGCCTCCACATTCGACAGATCATGCTCTGCCGTTTCTGCCATACCCAGAACAATGCCAGCAGAAATGCACCTGCCCCTTCAGAATTTTGTAGGGAATGATCCCTCTGCAATACCCTGATCCACTGCTCAATCACGCAAACACCCTTTCCTTTCCACTGCAGCTTCCCATTTGCAAAACCTGTCCTCTTACCTCATTCCTTCTTAATGTTCCAACTTAAAGGGAGACAGTGGCATAATGGTAATGTCACTGGGCTAATAGCCCAGAGGCCTTGGCTAATGCTCTGGGAACATGAGTTCAAATCCCACCATGGCAGCTGTTGGAATTTAAATTCAGTTATTAAATCTGGAATTAAAAGCTAGTCTTAGTCATGGTGACCATGATAATGATCATTGATTGTTGCAAAGTACCAGATTTAGGAAATCTGTCATCCTTACCTAGTCTGTGACTCCAGCCCCACAGCAATGTGACTCTGAAATGGCCTAGCAAGTCACTCAGTTCAAGAGCAGTTAGGGATGACAACAAATGCTGGCCTTGCCAGTGATGCCCAAGTCCCATGAAAGAATAAATAAATCCATAGTCTCTGGCACTCCTTCCAGGTACAACAGTAATTGTTTTATACTTCCTTCATTAGTATACTATACTTGCTGCTCACAATGTGGTATCCTCTGCATAGGGATGGCCAAATGCAGAGTTGGTGACCGCTTTGTGGAACACCTCCATTCAGTGTGCAATAATGACCCTGATCTTCCAGTCGCCTGCCATTTTAATCATTTTCACCACTCCCATTCTGACCTCTCCATCCTTGGCCTGCTGCACCGCTTCAGTGAAGGTCAGCGTAAGATTGAGGAATAACACCTGAATTTCAGGCCAGAACCACTATTCCTAGTTTTTTTGGTCAACAGGTGCTGCTGCTGATTCTGCTGTTGTCATTTACACCTCCTCTGGACCAACCTTTGGTTTCTTTACTTATCACATTACCATCGCCTTTTGCCTTGACCACTGTTTTGTCATTTAATCCCTGCTACCTTCCGCAGACCTGCCCCTTTGTACTTTCCTTTCCTCTCCCCCACCTCCCCACTGCCTCTGTACTCAAAAACTTGTTACATCTCTACCTTTCTCCAGTTTGGACTGAAATCTTGATTCTGTTTCTTTCTCTCCTCCAATGCTGCCAGAGTTGCTGATCATTTCCAGCATTTTCAGCTTTTAGTCCAGTTTTCTAAATTTGGGTGTTGCTGGCTAGGCCTGCATTTATTGCCCATCCCTAGTTGCCCTTTTTCAGACAGCATTTAAGAGTAGACAAGACCAGACCAGGTGAGGACAGCAGATTTCCTTCCCTAAAACCAGACGGATTTTTTGTAACAATCAATAATGGTTTCAAGGTTATTGGACTTCCAGGGCTGAATTTTCTGCCTACCAGGTGGATGGGCCTGACCCAATCTCTGGCAGGCGGGGAGCCGAACCCCGCCGCTGTTTTATGTGGGCCGGCCAATTAAGGCCCTCCCAGCGTGACGTCTGCCGGGAAGCGCTATGCGCCCCCTGTATGGGTGGGGGTGGGATTCCCCAAAAGCCAGAGTGCGCTCTTTCATGCACATGCACACGAAAGAGCACACATCTCCCTGAGGCTAAGTGCTGCTTCAGGGCGATTGCTGACGGTTCTAAAAACGTTAAAAATAGAGAAAAGAAAAATCCTTAACATGACCCCCTCGTGTGACAACATCCCCCTCAATTGGCCATTGACAGGCTGGCGGGCCCACCTTCCTGAAGATTTAAATGGGACGGGATGACGTCAGGGATTCCGCCCGATGTCATCGCGCTTCAGCGAGTGGGCCCCGCCCCCTGCAAAATTCAGCCTCTAATTCCAGATGTTTATTAAATTTCACTGTTTGCCATGGTGGGATTTGAACCCAGGCCCCCAGAACATTACCCTGGGTCTCTTGATTACCAGTACAGTGACAATACCACTATGCCACCATAGACAACCATAATCAGCACTCTAATCAACAGCCTAGATATCTGATGTGTTTCTGGGAGTTCATTTTTCATAAATCAAATTTAACCTCAAAGGCACACAATACAAATTAACCCCATTCCTCCTCTATTCCCTTCCTGATGGATAATGAAAGCAGGTGGAAAATTGAGAGTGCTCAAATTCTAGTGTTATATCTATGGTGTAACAATACCTGAAGCTTAAGGATAAGATCAAGCGGAATGCAAGTTATAGAACGTGTATGAAGTAGTTTTATTCACTGAAGAGATTTAAATGTAAATATTAAAAGGAATATAACTTGACTGTGCCAGGAGGTGATATTTCACACAAGGCTCTGTCCTATAAACTTTCTGATGGACAATTGGGAAGACAGTCCCTGCAACTTTAGGATTGCTTTTCACATGAAGCTTCCCTTTGCAGCCGGTGTAGGTACCAGGATGAGTAAAAGGAGAAAGAAAGAAGTTGAAATTAGCAACCTTCATTCCCTGAAGATATTCAGAGCACCTTTTGAAATATAGTCACTGTTATAAATGTAGTAAAAGAAAAGGCAAGAAATTGAACAAAGGATACTGTCCGGTGTACCTTGAAATTAATTTGATTTGTAATTTATAAAAACCACAAGCTCAGTTTCAAATTATTTCTAAAGAGATATTAATCTACAACAAAGCTACATAGGAGACTTTCAAACCAGAACTGCAGTGTCATTGCTATAATTACAAAAGCTGTTTTTCTTCACCAGTCCTCCACTCTGACAGACCTCAAGGGAATTAGTTTTAGTGCCCAGGTCCAGGGCCTGACGAGCAGACATCACAGAATCTTTGGGCACACAATGGGCAGAATTTTAGGGCAGTGGGATTTTACATTCCCGCTAAAGTCAATGGGGTTTATAATGTCTCGCCGCATTTTACAGCCCCGTCCCCACCAAAATGGGGCTGTAAAATTCTACCCAATGTGCATGAGGTGGAACTAGCATCCCACCTGCCCTGCCCCCGTCAGCCTGGCAAGACGTGGAAAGGGAGAGGGCGAAAAGGTCTGCCCGTCACTTTTGGTGCAAAGCTATGGTGGAAGAGCCAAAGTCTGCCCAAGTCTGCACCCACATGCCAGTACCAGGGACTAGCTGAATAGCTCTTGCAACGAACTGGCATCATAAGCTTGTATCTGCAGATCCATCAGGTGAGTGCCACTTTAACCAACTTTCCAAATAGTCTGCTCCCTGCCTGTACTGCCCACTCTGCTGGGCAGGTCCTGCACTCAAATAGGTCCACTGTTTTGCCTGAAAATTACATTGCCTTCTATCTATATTTTATCCACTCTGATTTTCCTTAACCAGAAACAGACACCAGTAAAGGGTTAACTCTAATAATAGTGAGCATGTGCGTAAGGTGCTATGTCACAGTGATGTCACTCACTGATAAGGTAACTCAGAAGCATCTTAGAGAGTAGCTCCAACTAAGATTTGGGCTTACTTAACCTTTGTAAATAGTTAGTATGTCAATAAATGTGTTTTCAACAAAAGACCATTGCCGCCAGAAAGACCTGTTTAGAAGCGAATGAATCCCAAGAGAAAACCATGATAACAGGGCACCCTCTCAGGACAAGATGGCAGTAGGCAGATTGAAAATATAAATGGACCAATAAGATTGGCACTACGATTCTGAGGATGCTACTCATTCCATTTAGGCTGGGCACAGTGAGTTAAAACAGACCCCAAATAAAAATTTAGGCCCTTTTTCTTCCTAGTGAAATTTGATCATTTCTGCATCATAACTTTAGGCTTATTTCTAAAATTATTTTGGATTAACAACTTCAGCCACACATAAGGACCTAAAGATATCAATCACACATAATAGAAAAATGGGAATAGTTTGTGTCCTAATATGCAAGAAGCACTTCTTCCTCACTGAGTTCTTATGCTTGGGCATCTGAAAAACAAATCTACCATCAGCTGGACAAAGGCTCGGGACTCCCAACTCTATCACTGAGAAGTGATAATAAGTGGCAATATGATGTGAACACCATCATTCTAAATCATACTTCACCCTGACCGAGACACATACCACTTCATGGTCACTGGAAATCGTGCAAATCCCTACCTAGCACTTAGGGAAACACCATTGCATGGCAACTAGGGATGGGTATTGAATATAGCCTTGTCAGTGTCACAAGAACAAAGTTTTTTTTTAAGTGCCAGAAAATGGCTGATTAGTCATTGCTGGTTATTGAATCTCGCTGCGTGCAACATGACTGTCTGCATAACTAAACAATGAACGCTGTTTAATTTGGGGACCATCTGACAGATGTGATAAGGTGCTTCCTAATGTGTATTCTTCTTTTCTAATGTAGGACAAATATCCTTTAGCAACATTAAAGTTAATCTTTAAGCCCAGAAAGTCACTGCAAACCAATAAACTTTTGATTGGGCATTTAGCTTTGTTCTCCCTCTCCGTTTGGGATCTGCATTTTCACAGGCAGCAAGAACTTCCGGGCACATTCAACAAGTGAGCACTCCTGGGGGTAGATCTTGGTTCTTGCGATGGTATAATTCAGGTGACAGAAAGGCAACAGTCCCTTTCACATCCATCAACGTTTCTATTTCCCACTGGCGGACAGTGGCTATCAGTTCGCTCTCACATTTTACACTGTCACACAAAGTCAAGCCACAGACTAAGCATTGGCAACAAGGCAGAAAAGGGACAGATGTGTGGAGCCTTCCTTTCAGAGTGCTGGTGCACCTCAGCTATCTGGCCTGCCCCTTCTAAAAGACTGAAGGAGTAACAGTATACAGGCTGTCCTGACATGTCACTGCTTTCTCAGATGCAATCATAACACGGGCATCCTCCAACTGAGGGAGCATTTAGCTCTAGCATTACTATTGTTAGTGGGAGAAGCAGACAATTACTATCGCCAAGGAAGTCAGAGGGTGAGGCTTTAGGAACACGTTTGTATACAAAATAACAATCCAAGAGATTCTGTATTTCTCCTTAGTTCCAAGAGGTGTTTTTTGCCATCTCAAGGACACAACTGATTGTAGGCTGGTGTGAGGTTGGTAGCCTTCAGCACTGAAGCAATTATCTAGTCATTTAGGTGGCCCATTCAGAAAATAGATGAGGAAAAGCTAGGTCTGTGCTGAAAGCGCTTAGAAGCACAGACGTCATTGTACCTCTGTTCACCTTGTATGTGTTTGTGCATTTTTCAAAGGTGTCACAAGCTAAGCTTGTATTCGTTGCCCAGGCTCAAACAATGCAGGAATGAAGGATTGGCATAAATTGAAGGCATCATGAAAGCTGCTGGGAAGACCCTTACCTACTTTCATCGGATGTCAGATTGTTAGTCCCTACCCAATTGAAAGTGAGGGCAAAGATCTCTACTTTAATCCTCAACATAGAAACAGCATCCTTGTTTACTTCTATCTCTTCCAAGTAGGCTGAGCATTGAAGGATTTCCAGAAAAAGTAGTAAAAACTTACGAACATATGAACATATGAAATAGGAACAGAAGTAGGCCATTCAGCCCATGAAGCCTGCTCTGCCATTCAATAAGACTGTGCCTAATGCATTTGTGTTTTGAGTTCTACATTTCCATCTATCCTTGATAACCTTGAATTCCCTTGCCTAACAAGAATCTATCTAGCTCTGCCTTAAAAATATTCTGTGACTCCGCTTCCACTGCCTTCTGAGGCAGAATTCCAAAGTCGTTCAACCCTCTGAGAGAAAACATTTCTCCTCATCTCTGTCCTGTAAGAGTGACCCCTAATTTTAAAACAGTGCCCCCTAGTTCTGGACTTACCCAAAGAGGAAAAATGCTTTCTATGTCCACCTTGTCGAGACAGTTCAGGATCTTATATATTTCAATCAAGTCACCCATCGCTCTTCTAAACTCCAGTGGAAACAAGCCCTGTCTGTCCAACCTTTCCTCATAAGACAGCCCACTCATTCCAGGTATCAATCTAGTAAACCTCTGAACAACCTCCAATGCATTTAAATCCTTCCTTAAATGAGAAGATCAAAGCTGCAGTCTCACCAATGCCCTATATAACTGAAGCATAACATCCTTGTTTTTATGTTCAATTGCTCACGTAATAAAGGACAGTATTCCATTAGCCTTCCTGATTACATTCTGTACCTGCACACTAACCTTTTGTAACTCATGCATGAGAATATCTAGATCCCTCTGCACTCTTTCTCCATTTAAGTAATACTCTGCTTTTTTATTCTTCCTGTCTTCCCCGATAACCTTTGATTCCCTTGCCTAACAGCAATCTACCTCTGCCTTAAAAATATTCAGTGGCTCCACTTCCACTGCCCTCTGAGGCAGAGAGTTCCAAAATCACACAAAGCTCTGGGGGAAAAAAAATTCTCCTCCAGATTTCCTTCCCTAAAGGGCATTAGTGAACCAGATGGGTTTTTACGACAATCATTTCATAGTCATCATTAGACTTTTAATTCCAGATTTTTATTGAATTCAAATCCCACCATCCGCCATGGTGAGATTCAAACCCAGGTCCCCAGAGAATTACCCTGGAGGTCTGGATTAGTGAAAATACAACTATGCCACCACCCTCCCATAATATCTATGTCCATCTGCAAAATCCTTATGTCTTCTTCACAACATACTTTCCTACCTATCTTTGTGTCATATCTAAATTTAGCTACCATGCCTTTGCTCCCCTCATCTAAGTCATGGACATAAATTGTAAAAAAAAAAGTAAGGCCCCAGTACAGATGACTGCAGGACACCACAAGTCACATCCTGCCAATCAGACAAAGACCTGTTTATGCATACTCTGTTTCCTGCCAGCCAGCTAGCCAATCCTCTATCTGGCTAATATGTTACCCTCGATACCATGAGCTTTCATTTTTTGCAATAACCTTTGGTATGGCACCTTATCAAATGCCTTCTGGAAATCTAAATAAAGTATGTCTATAGGCTCCCCTTTATTCACAGCACATGTTACTCTTCAAAGCACTCTAATAAATTGGTTAAACATGATTTTCCTTTCACAAAACCATGCTGACTCTTCCTAATTAGCCTGTGTTTACCTAAGTGCCCAGCTATAATCTCTTCAATGATTGACTCTAACACCTTCTCCAACTCAAATGTCAAGATAACTGGTCTATGGTTTCCTGTTTTTTGCCTCCCTCCTTTCTTGAATAGAGGCATTTGCTACTTTCCCTAGAATTTCGGGAATTTTGGAAAATTAACCTGATGCATCTAATACTTCATTAGCCAACTCTTTTAAAACCCTAGGATGAGGTCCATCTGGAGCCACCTGGGGCAGAATATAGCCCTTGTCGGGAATGCTCCCTCCACTTGGCTGGCTTCCTGTACCACAGTGCCATGGTCAGTTTGCTCATCCATCCTGCAGCCCCCACTCTCATCCAATACAAGCTGAGGGAACCTCAAACCCATTGGACAATTGCAGAGGCTCACACTCCTGCACTCGTGCCCTCTGGGTCCCCTTACCCAGCTCACTCACAGTCACACCCTCCTCAAGCTGCAAACATTTACTGCAGATCTGTTTGCCCTGGATCAGAATGTTATCCAGGAGCTCCCACACGCTGCAGCCTTGACTCATCGTCTGTCCTGCCATCCTTAATGTGTTTAATTAAATACTTAATTATATTATTCACTTATTTATGCTGATTCTTTATACATTCTATTAACTTTACCAGCAATTTGTAGACTATTTTAAAACTTAGGAATAGAATAGATCTTAGCCACTCACCAGATACTCACCAAACAGTTAGCTCCTTTCCCTGCTGTGGAGCAAGAACCAATTCCTAAAGGGTGAGAAAAATAGAAAAAGGAAATAAATACTTCCATCTCCCCCTCTCCCCCCAACTCCCCCCTCACCAAACTCCAGGTCAGCTGTACTCTGTCAAGGCTACACTAAAGACATCTGTATTTATAGCCAACTGAACTGGGGCTTAAGTAAGCAGATTCAACCAGTTGGCTAATTAACTACTCAGCTCTCACAGCAGAGAGTGAGTTTACCTTACCTAACTTATACTTATATTGCACTTTCCATGATCTCAAGATATTCCAAAGCACCTTGCAGTCAGCTAAAGGTATTTGAAGAGTAATCACTGTTGTAATGTAGGAAACAATGAACAACCAGATAGTCTTTCCTTTATTGACTGAAGGAGATTGGTCAAGAACCAAGGACAACTATTCTCCTTCAAAATGTGTCAGAGGATCTTTTGCAACCACTGAGAGGGTAGACAGGGACTCACTCTAATGTCTCATCCAAAAGGCAGCTCCTCTGACAATGCAGCACTCCCTCAGTACTGGCACTGGAATGTCAGCCTAGATTACACGTTCAAGTCCCTGGAGTGAGGCTTGTTTCAACAGTTCCACAATTGACACAGAAAGCTTGAGGCAGAGGAGCAGAGAAAACATCTGCAGAATCATCCCTTTACGTCAAAATCACTGCTATAATCTTCACACACACAAGCCTGTAACAATGGATGAAACAGCACCTTTTGGCAATAATAATTTCTTTCAGTTGTATCGGGGTTTTTAAATCTGTGTCTTTCAAATCTGAGTCAATTTAATGGGTGTGGCTTATGGGCAGGATCAGACAATGTATAATGGGAGCATAAGTCATGAGAAGTTGTGTCTACGTCTCAACTTAATATTGGCTTAAATTAATATGCACAAAATTCGCATTTATTTTCCAATAGGATGTCTTCTTAGACCTGGCTGGGAAATTCCTTGGGAGGAAACCAGGAAAGTCCGATTCCTGTCCTATTTTCACTCCCTTACAAAGCCCGGATGTGCTGGACACAACAGTCAAGGCTGGTAACTCTAGAGAGAGCTGATTTTATGCGTAAAGCCTATGGGAGCCTTGCCCAGGGGAATGCATTTCAGGAAACTGTGAGTGTACATTCATCCACAGTGTACCCAAAAAGAGACCTTTCATGGCTTCCTGATGTTGATTTGAGGAAAACAGAGACACTCCATTAGTGGCATCATACAGAACATCAATCCATGACTGCTGAGAGTTTAAATGCAAACTGCAGATCTGTAGGCATAACAAGGAGGAAACACACCAGCTCTGCCAAGCAAATGAAACTGAAGCATAATTTGCAAATGACTTGTCTTGTGATATGAAGAGATAAGTGATATGAGGACAGCACCTTTCATTAAACTTCCTTCATGCTTCTCAGATGCTTTGTTACTCATAAATTGCGTGACAGTCGTAATGTCTCTCCTGTTCTTCTTTCCAGTACTGCTGGCTTATAATTTGCGAATGTTAAATTGCAAGGTTGGTTAGAGATAAAGTCAGATCCCCATCTGTTTTCCAGACCAGTAATATTCATCTTATCAGAGAATCATCAAAGAATACATTAGTTCCACATCATGAACTAGTTTCCAGTTATTGCTGTTTGATTTATGGACTGTTTAAGGTGACATTAGTGTAAGCAAACCACTAGGCTATTGATTAGAAGAAAACAACTCACTTTTCTATGGCTACTAATCATGCACCTCCAAAATGTCTTTAGGCACAAAGGAGCAATGCGAATGAAGGCCATTCAGCCCATCTATCCCACTCAGCCCAGAGCCTACTTTAATTCAGGTATGAATGCAGTATTCTGCAGAAAGCAAGATAGCAATTAGACGCTGGAAAGCTGATTGAAAAACCAGGAATTTCTGGCAAACAGCAGAGCACAGTGAGACCAGCAGGGAGATAAAAGAGCAGCAGCAACACAGAGTGAGGGAACCAGTGAGAACAGCAGGGAGGTAAAAAATGGGGAGAAACACAGAGAGTGAGGGCACAATGAGGCCAGCAGGAAGATAAAAGTATGGCCGCAACACTGAGAGTCAGGGCACAGCAAGAGCAGAATGAAGATTAAAGAACAGCAGCAGCAACACTGAGAGTGAGAGCACAGCGAGACCAGCAGGGAGATAAAAGAGCAGCAGCAATGCTGAGAGTGAGGGCACAGCAAGACCAGCAGGGAGATAAAAGAGCAGCAGCAACGCTGAGAGTGAGGGCACAGCAAGACCAGCGGGGAGATAAAAGAGCAGCAGCAACACTGAGAGTGAGGGCACCAGTGAGATCAGCAGGGAGATAAAAGAGCGGCAGCAAAACTGCAAGTGAAGGCACAGCGAGACCGGAAGGGAGATAAAAGAGCGGCCACAACAACGAGAGTGAAGGCACAGCGTGACAAGAATGGAGATAAAAGAGCATCAGCAACAACGAGAGTGAGGGCAGAGCGAGACCAGCATGGATATAAAAGAGCGGCAGGTTGTGGAAATGAGAGAGAGGAAACTGGGGGCAGGGGTGTGTGATACAAGTCTGAAATAGTTTACTATATATTTTCCATGACATCACACACATTGACCAATCTTCAAAAAAAATCAGCATCTTGAAAATAAAATTGAGTTCTGCTTTTAAAATCTGATTGACCTAGCAATGCTAATTCAATGAATGGTTAGTCTTTCCAGTGCTGCAATGCCATTCCTCCTAAGGACTGGGTACAAGAGAAACTTTGCCCATTGTGGGCACCGATAGTATGGGTTTGACATCTGGTGCAAGTCTGAAGAAGGTAACAAACATTGGATGAGCCACTGGGACAAATCCTAAGATGCAGATCCTGTAGCGTATAGGTTACCGGCCTTGAGGGGATTGGAGGGGCGGTCCTGCCAGGGGGCACAAGTGGGGGGTGTGCCCTGGCTGTTTCACTGTCGCGTGAGGCCAGCAAATTCAGTGCCACGATCTTGTGTGCTGTGGTTGATCATTTAATCTTGACTGCTGCTAAAGATATTTCAGGTAATTAATTTGCATTAAAGCTATCAAATTACTGCTTGAGTAAGTGTGGAATGATAAGATTTATGTGCAGCAAATGTTTGCAATCAATAGACTTGAGGACATTAAGCAATCAAGAACAAATGTGCCTTTATATTCGACCATTCCTAATGACCCAAAGTGATTCACATCCATCTAATTAAAAAAGGAAAGAGCTTCCTTTTATATAACGGCTTTCATCATTTCAAGATGTCCCAAAGCTCCTCACATCCAACCAAGTGCTTTTGAATTGTAGCTATTACTGTAATGCGGGTAGCAAATTGGCACTGAAAATTCCCACAAGTAACAAGGAGATAAATGAATGGTTAATCTGTCTGAGATGTCTTTGCTTTAGGGAACAAGGGATCCAAAGTGCCAATGTTGTAATGTTGGCAAATTAAGTAGCTAACTTGTCTTCAGGAACAGTCCCACAAATATCAGTTACATAAATGGCCAGAAAACCTGCTTTGGTGGTTTTAGATGAAGGATCAATGGTTGACATTGATTAACAAGTGTGGGAGCAGGAAGTTGCCAACCAAGGCAGCTGGCCAAGACAACGACCAGGAAAGCACCCTACATGTTTGAAACAAATAGGTGCAAGGCTGCTGAAGAATGATGCAGACTACGGAAGAAGTCTGCTTATAATGGAGCCCTTCCAAACCAGGAGGTCCTGTGCCCCAACTGCTCAAGAGCCTATAGATCAGGAAGGGTCTCTTCAGTCACCAAAGAAAATATCAACCACCACAGTGACTATCCTTCCCAGGATCTGCACCTACACAGAACCTGCCATCATTATTATCATCAAACATTGACCAGGCCAAACTCCCCTGCTCTTCATTGAATAGTGTCATTGAAACTTTTATGTCTGCCTGACAGGAGTGACAAGCCTGGGTTTAATGACTATTCCAAATGGTCCTCACTACTGCAATGAAGTGTCAGCCTAGATCCTGTGCCTGGAGTTGGGTTTTCAATCTGCAAATCCCTGCCACCACTGATAGCAAATGTTTATTTTAAGATTTTAATGTAACAATTTCTATTGATCTGCTTGTAAATCAGCTTTGAATTAACTCACTTTAATTTACTTTTGTTTATATGAGATTTAACCAATATGGGTAAGGCAGGACTCTTTGGATAGCAAATTTCAGAAAGTTTATTAAAGAAAATGTACACTTATCAAACTTTTGGACGATGACTTTTAAAACCTCATGAATAATCTGTCTGAAGTGCTTGTCACTTCCACCCTCTCTCAGGTCTTTGGTCTTCAATCTTGAATTTGCTTTAGAGATTGACATGTAGTTAGCACTCATGAGTCTTCAAATCTTGGCTAGCAATGAAATTTTTACAGGACCTTGATTTTATCGCTTTTAGTGACACCACACCGTATCAGGTCAGGCTGCTGTTAGCTTATTAATTGGTTCTAAATATTATTAGGTTAATTTATTCAGTCTCATGTCTTTTAATGATAACCTTGGTTCAAAAGGGCAGTTTATGGAAGATGATAGCGTCCTTACTAACTAATCTTGATCAGATTGTGAACAATGAACCTTATTCTTGTAGCAGACCTTGGCAGACTATGGTGTCCTGTAGCTTATCAAAAGTTAGAATCATTCCTTTTTCTCAACAGATTCTGCTAGCTCTGCATTTTCTAGAAACATTTAAGTTTATACAATAGTAATTTAAAAATGAAAATCCAGTCTTTCCAATATGGTTATCAATAACATTGATTCACTTATTAACCAAGGTTCATTACTTTATAATTATCTGTTTCATGACTAGGCTTTTAATACAAAATCAATATATATAGTAAATTTTAAAATGTACAGAATATAAAATGCTGCAGTAAGTCACATGTTAAAGTTAAAATGGCATCCTTGACCTTGTTATTTGTAACAGTGAATGCAATATAAAGGTTACTGATTTTTAAGACTAAATTTGACTATCTAGTCCTACCTACATTTTCCCTCTATCAAAACAAGTTACCTGACAGCTTTTTCTCACTACTGTTTGGGGGACTTTACTGTTAGCAATTAGGTGCTACATAGACAGACATCGCAAGTGTCTACACTTCAAAAAGTGTTTTCAGATGCCCTAAGGATGTGAATGGTGAAAAAGGTGCAAACTTGAATGTTTTGGCACACAACTAGTTTGGGCAGTCATCACCAGATCTGGCTGGGCTGCGTTATGTGTACTGAATCAATGCAGATGGCAGCCCACTTTGGTCCTCCGATTCCTGTCCCAGGACAGGTAGCATAGACATAGTTGGTATTTCAGGTTTTGAAGGTTGTGGTCAGTTTAGTTAGGGTGTTTAATATGATTAAAGGATTCAATAGGTGATATTGGGAAGCTATTTCTTCTGGTGGGTGGAATCCCGAACCAGTGGGTATTACTATAAAGTTAGAGCTTGATCATTCAGCAGTGACATAAGGAAATATTTTTCACACATAGAGGAGTAGCAATCTGGAAAACCTTCCAACCCAAAAAAGGCTGTAGATGCTGAGCCAATTAAAATTTTCACCACTGCCATTGATAGATTTTTGTGCAATATGATGTATTTCACTTCAATGCATACAAACCAATCATATGGCACAGATTGATGAAACAATAAGATACGTTCTTTATTTGAAGACTATACACAAAAGGACTTAACTAGGAGGTTAAGTATAGGTTTAGTATGTCCTGCTAAGTATATACTGCTGCTGCTGGTAGACTGAATACAATTCATAGGACTACTACATCATATCCTGTCAAGGTGGGTAATGATTGACAGCAGTTTAAGGTATCCCTCCTTAAAGGTACATGTACCTCATATTACAAGTATCAAAGGAAATGGAGCAAAGGCCAGTAAATGTGTTTGCGATACAGATTAGTTGTGGTCGGACTGAATGATGGAACAGGTTCATGGGGCTGAGTAGCCCACAATTGTTTCTGTGTTCCACGCCCTCTCCAAGGACATCTTGTCCAGGAAATCCACATTCTGCTTCCTCAACCCCACTCCCCTAACCACCTAGATTACCATTTTAGCCCTCATGCTAACTAACATTGTAAATGGTTCCCTTTCCTTAAGAAATGTCATCATCCATTTTAAAACCACATCCTCCCTGCAAAAATCCACTCTCACTCATTCCATCTTTGGAAATTATTCTCCCTCTTTCAGCCTACCTTTCTTCAACAAAGTCATTGAATGTGTAATGTCACTTCATAAATTTCTGCCACCATCTCATATTTGAAGCTTCAAAGGTTTGCACCTTTATATGCACCGAACAGCCCTAACTAATTTCACTTTCAGTGTGGACAGTGACCATTTTACATCATCCCTCCTTGTTCCCCTCGATCTCTCTGTGATTCACAGTAAGTACAGTCCCTGTAAACCAATTTGCAACCTGTGGTCAGACACACCACGCTCTGAAACCAAGTGACAGATATCAGCCCAGACAGATGTTATGGATCTCTCCTCAACTCCACCCAGACACTTATTATACCATGAGCCAACCAGTCTCACTGAACTCCATCTTTCACATGAGGGTTTCCAATCTCCACTTTCCAAGAACTCACTTTGGGATTTTCTCCCAAACCTACGCTTTCTCTCAGACGCCTTCTGCAAGATTCACCTCCAGGGTTTTGAACTCCCCTTCTGATGTTCCTGTTCCTTGGGTCATCACATGCATTCAAACTGTCTTCCACGCACTCTCTCTCACCGACTCAGCCGTCAACAGTATACCACTGCTTCACATGCCCATAGCAAAGAGTTACAGATCTTCAGCTGTATCTTTGGACCTTCTCACAAGCCTTTATAATGCTTTGACTCTGCTTCCTGCAGCCTGAAGCTTTCACTTGAAGCCCTTCTCTGCCCCTCGTTTAACAGGGCTTTTTTCCAGGTTCCTGTCCTTCCTTTGTCTATAAGGTCTCCTTGGGACTTGGCAAGTGGGGTAGATTGGCCGAGTGATCCAATATCAACCATCTTACACTATCATCAAAAGTCAACCTCCAGCATTTCAGCCTTACTCTTGCCATCAGTTCCATCCATCTCAGCGGCCATTACCTTCTCTATTCCAATAACTCCTCCAGCCCTACAAACCAATCCTTCAAACATTCCACTCATTTGGTTCAGGCATTTGGTTCATCCACTGTTCCCTGTTCCCCCAAATTTCTTCACCTGACAATGTCTTCAACTAACCAGGCTTCCCTACCTAAATTTTTTCGCCTCTCCATTTCCTTCTCTTTAAAATTCCCTGCTTTGCTCAAGTTCTTGGTCAGTCTTTCATATATTGCCACTATTTATTTTGATAATGCTTTTCTGAAACACCATAGATTATTTTTCAATGTGCTATATTAAAACCATTTCCTGGCTAGAAATGCAAGTGCTCTCAATTTTATTAAACCTTACTAAGGGGAATGATCCTTTGTGCAGTTTATCAAAGGACTACAGCAGCTAAAGATTAAACTATCAAGCAACGGAGCTTTATCAATTCAGCAGGTGTCAATAATCTGCAAAATGAGCCTTAATAGAAATATATGAAATTCACTTAAAAGCCATTTTACTGTATTTATCAGATTATAAAGGACTATAAATCCAGTGTCTATCAAAATAATACATTTCCATAATTGTGCCATGTATCAAGTCTTGCTGGCAGGTTGACATTTTTTGTGTCAATGAGATCTGTTAAACTGTATGATTGATGCAGACCTTCTGAATTTCAAAAGCATCAGTGAAAAGTCAGTCATAATAATGGGATGGATCAAAGGGAATGGAAACATCTGGAAAAAAGTTCTGTGGGTTGAAATGATACACAAAGCTGTGACTTTTTGTTTTGCTCCAGAGTTTGAATGATACAGATGTTGAGGTGGTTCTCAAGTCCTTGACAAAATCACAAGTGCCTCGAGATGCTGTTTTAGCCATGACTCTGATCACATCTCTCCACAGTTCTAGGGAGCAGATTTTAGCACGGTGTCGGCCTTCTTTATCTGGCCCGCTGACATTGATCATAGATTGCAGAATAATACAGCACAGGAGGCCGCCATTAGGCCCAAAGACCTATGCTGTCTTTTCAAAAGAGTTATCCAATTAGCCCCATTCTCTCTTCTTTCGCTACAGCCCTAAAAACCTTTCCCCTTTAAGTATCTACCCAATTGTCTTTTGAAAGTTATAATTGAATTTGCTTCCACCACCCTCTCAGGCAGTGCACAAAAATTTGCTGTATAAAAAAATGTTTTCTTCATGTGGCCTCTGGTTTGTTTACCAGTTATCTTAAAGCTGTGTCCTCCAGTTGCCAGCCCTTCTGCTACTGGAAACTGATTCTCCTTATTTACTCTGTCAAAATACTTCATGATTTTGAACAGCTGTCAAATCTCCTCTGAACCATCTCTACTCTAAGGAGAACAACCCCAGTTTCTCTATTCTCTCCATGTAACCAGATGTCTTTTGGCTGAATGAACCTATGATCATGATTTTGTTTTTATTTTTCATTTGTATAATAGTGTGCTTCTGACTGCATAATATTTATACAGCAGTGAACCTGCCAACTGTGGCAAGGAAGGCCAGCTATTGGATAATCAGACACAGGGTATAGCTCATTCAGAGAGTCTTCATAGGCAGAGTGGGTAGCATAATGACTTCCCTGTGTACAAATGAAATTCTCTATTCATTCTGAAAAGGCACTTACTCCCAGCATCTTCTCTAGCCATTTTAATTCACTGTGTCCCATTACAGTTAGATAAGATGGCCAAGCTGGAGATTGTAACTAGAGTGACCTTGAAGAGAAGTGAGCAGATAATATTCTGGTCAAGCTCTCTCAAAAATGAATAACTTGTTCTATCCATCCTGAAGCCAGTACACAATGGAGCCAATTTTCCAAACTTCACTCACTCACTGACAATACACACTGTGAAATCATAGGCCAGCTCACCATGATTTGCTGCCATGAAGGGTGGATGCCCACAATTTTCTAATATGTACTCCATGCTCCCCATTAAGTGTCAGCTCTTGTTTGCTTCTCTCATTCATTCAGCTACTGTCCACCTATGGTTAGCTGTTTGGTTATTACTAGTCTTTAGGATAGAGAGTTAAGATGGTGGTGTTATCCACCAAGACCAACATTACCTACTCTAAGGTGCCTGCCATTAGTCCCATCTCCTCATGGGAAGAGAACCAAGATCCCATATTCAACATGAACAGCAACAAAAGGGAGATTCTTCTCTTTTACACTTGAATATTTCCACTGGCAAGAGGATCAGTAACCAGAAAACACAGATGTAGGACAAGTGGCAACAAATCTAATGAAGTGAATTTTTTAAGCTGAGAGTTGTTATGATCTGGAAGGCACTGGCCGAAAAAGTAGCTCAAGCAGCTTCAAAAGTAACTTTCAAAAAGGAATTGGATAAATATTTGAAAGGAAGAACATTGCAGGGTTATAGAGGATAAAGAGCATGGGGATGTTGGCTAATTCTTTCAAAGAGCTGGCACAGACATAATGGGCCAAATGATTCTCTGTAGCAACACTTGAAGATTTGTTTTAACCTACAGCAGGTTGTGAGTAGGGTGGAGGTCAATTTCAGGCCCAGGTTATTTTATTTTAAACCCTCGAGCTTTATTTAAAAGTCCCTGTTCACTTCCCATCCATAATTGACAAGGAGAAGGTACAGTGCCGATTGCCAGCAAGGAACGATTGGGTAGCTCATGGCAGTTCATGGGTTTGCAGTTAAGCACAGGGGAATCTTCTTTCCATTATCTCTTCCTTCATAGGTTCTGTGTATCACTGGCAAGGCCAGCATTTGTTGGCCATCCCCAATTGCCCTGGAACTGAGTGGCTCGCTAGGCCATTTCACAGGGCAGTTAAGAGTCAACCACATTGCTGTGGGTCTGGAGACACTCGTAAACCAGACCGGGTAAGAATGGCAGGTCTCCTTCCCTAATGACATTAGTGAACCAGATGGGTTTTTTTATGACAATTGATGACAGTTTCATGGTCACCATGAGACGAGTTTTCAATTCTAGATTTTATTAATTGAATTGGGAGGGTTGTGTGGAAAGGAAAGGTCCAATTACCATAGTCTAAATCTACTTTCAATCATCAGCAAAGTAGTGGAAGGCATTATCACAGTTCTATCAAGCATCATTTACTCAGCAATAACCTAATCACTGATGCTTCGTTTGGGTTCTGCCAGGGCCACTCAGCCCCAGACCTGATTACAGCGTTGGTCCAAATATGGACAAGAGGGTTGAATTCCAGAGGTGAATTGAGAGTGCCTGCACTTTACAACAAGGCAGTGTTTGACCAAGTGTGGCATCAAGGAACCCTAACAAAATTGAAGTCAACGGGAATCAGGAGGAAAACTCTCCACTAGCACAAAGGAAGATGGTTGTGGTTCTTTGGTGCTAAATATTTCAATCCCAAGACATTGCTGCAGGAGTTCCTCAGGGTAGTATCCTAAGCCTAACCATTTTCCGCTGCTTTATCAATAACCTGTCATCCGTCATAAGATCAGAAGTAGGGATGTTCACTGATGATTGCAAAGTGTTAAGTTCAATTTCCTATTTCTCAGACACTGAAGCAGTCCATGCTTGCATGTTATAAACCTGGACAACATCCAGACTTGAACTGTTAGGTGGAAAATAATGTTCACAAGCGCCTGGCAATGACCATCTCTAACAGGAGAGATCCTAACTGCTTTACCTTGATATTTAATGGCATCACCCTTGCCGACTCCCCATCATTCATTAATATCCTGGGGTTGTTGGGGGTGGGGGGGCGTGGGTGGGTTTTGCCGTTGACCAGAAATGCAGCTGGATTGACCACATAAATAGTGTGGCCAAAAGAACAGGTGAGAGGCTGGGTATTCTGTGGTGAATGGTTCACCTTCAAGTTCTCCTGCAAGTCACACACCATCTTGACTTGGACAAATGTTGCTGCCCCTTCATTATCCCTGGGCCAAAACCCTGGCAATCCCGATCTCCCAGCACCTTCACCACAAGGATGGCCAAGATTCAAGAAGAACCACCTTCACCACCACCTCCTAGAGCAATGAGGGATCATCAAATGATAACCATATCATCAGAATTTGTTTTGTATTGCTGAAAGAAAGACACGTTAAAGCTTTTCACCATGCACTTATCAGGATATTTCGCAAGAATACCAATGCAAGGGGAAAACAACAATTTATACTGTATGAGAAGAGACTGCTGATTGGTTGGCAAGTGGACTCTGATTGTTAGAGGGGTTGCCATGGAGAATGGACCAATTGATGGTGACTGACAGTTAACTGCCAAGCATTGAAATTTAAACCAGGCAACTTGGCTGTTACTTATTTTGTTTAGCTGAAACAGGCACAATCTGTGTACATGTTCTTTCTGTCTGCAAAGAACAGGGCCGTGTGTATTAATATATGTAGCTTCCAGTAGACACAAATGCACCACACTGTGAGCCTGACTGACAGTCTTAAATTGGTTGTCAGTGTAATTCTTAGCGCGCTGAGGATTATTTTGCTGCCCAATCACAGGATCACATTTGATGTTGGACACTATGTTTTGAGGTTGCAAGCATGGGCTGGTTGGGTAAGGTTTGTACCTTGTGCATTGCGAACAGCGGCTGGGACATGCTGTTAAATATGATCCACCAGTCTTTGGGACATACATACCTAGCATCACGCTGGCACTGAAATTCATATCCCACATTACTCATTTGTGTGATAGGCAGAACGTCACTTTGGCTTGACAGCAGCATCCTGTTAATGGTGAATACCTCTCGTGTTGCTACTACATAGTAGCCGTGTGAAACAGCTAGCTTCACCTGTTGCTCAAGTTTGAGATACCTTGCTCTTCCAGGGTAATCTGAGGTAGACTTGGGCACTTTTCAGAATTTGTTTTAAAGTCCAGTTCCATCACTCCCTTTGCAGCGCCTGGAAAGCACTCTTGCACTACCTAACCTCTAAAAGGTTCTACACTCACCTTGGAAGGCCTCTTCACACCTCCTACCAGCTGCTCACCTGCTTCAGCCTAGGAGGAAAGTCTTATCATCTACCTGGCCAGGTCCCAGTGAAAATGCCATTGATGTCCTATTGACACAGATTAGCATCAGTGCACAAGGTTCCCACTCAAGGCCAGAGGGAACATTCTCTGTTGCCAAAATCAGCAGCATTAAAATCGAAGTTCAGTGAGAGTGGAGCAGGAAATGGGGGCTGCTCTTCTTACAACAACAACTTACATTTATATAGCACCTTAACATAATAAACTGCCTCAAGGCAGGAGCATTATCAAAAGTTTGACACCAGGCCACATATGGAGACATTATGACAGGTAACCAAAAGCTTGATCAAAGAGAAAGCTTTTAAGGAACATCTTAGAGGAGGAAAGAGAGGTGAAGAGGCAGAGGTTTAGGGAGGTGTCGTGTTATTTTAATGATGCAATCCGATTTGGCACTCACCTCATGTATATGTTTCTGGGGTACCAGAGGTTCATACTTATTGCTTGAATGTATCCGTTGTGTACGGTCTGTTTAGATCAGTGCATGGCTCTTTGTAGCTGCATCAGCTATTGCCCTAGCGGCTGCCAATGGCTCTTACAGCTACATGTCTTTCAGAATTGGTGAAAAGCTGGGCATATCTATGATGCATGCAGAAGTCCACACGTTCCACATGGCTAGGTTTGGGTGTCCTAGTGAGTGTGTCGACAATTGGAGTTGTACTGAGCTTGGTTGATTAATAATTTCCCAGAAATGTTAGCGAACAAAGGGCCTAGCGAGAGAGAGGAATTGAAGAAAATCAGTATTAGTAAAAAAAAAAATGGTGCTAGAGAAATTATTGAGGTTAAAGGCTGAAAAATCCCCAGAGCCTGATAAATTACATCCCAGAGAACTAAAGGAAGTGGCCCTGGAAATATTGGATGCATTGGTGGTCATCTTCCAAAATTCTATAGACGCTGGAGCAGTTCCTACAGATTGGAAGGTGGCAAATGTAACCCCACTATTTAAAAAGGAGGGAGAGAAAAAACTGAGAATTATAGACCAGTTAGCCTAACATCAGTAGTGGGGAAAATGCTGGAATCTATTATAAAAGACATGATAACAGAATACTTGGAAAGCATTAACGTGTTTAGGCAAAGTCAGCATGGGTTTATGAAAGGGAAATCATGCTTAACTAATCTACTGGAGTTTTTTGAAGATGTAACTAGTAGAATACATAAAGGAGAACCAGTGGATGTGGTGTATTTGGAATTCAAGAAGGCTTTTAATAGGGTCCCACGTAAGAGGCTAGTGGGTAAAATTAAAGCACATGGGATTGGGGGTAATATACTGGCATGGATTGAGAATTGTTTGACAGACCGGAAACAGAGTGTGGAAGTAAATGGGCCTTTTTCCAGATGGCAGGCAGTGACTAGAGGTGTACCGCAGGGATCCATGCTTGGGCCCCAGCTATTCACGATATATATAAATGATTTGGATGAGGAAGCCAAATGCAATATTTCCAAGTTTGCTGATGACACAAAACTGGGCGGAGTTGTGAGTTGAGGAGGATGCAAGGAGGCTTCAGGGCGATTTAGACAAGTTGTGTGTATGGGCCAACACATGGCAGATGCAGTATAATGTGGATAAATGTGAAGTTATACACGTTGGTGTGAAATACAGAGAGGCAAAGTATTATTTAAATAGTGATATATTGGGAAATGTGGATGTACAAAGGGATCTGGGTGTCTTGTACACCAGTCAATGAAAGTAAACAGGCAGGTGCAGCAAGCAATTAGGAAGGCAAATGGTATGTTGGCCTTCATTGCAAGAGGATTTGAGTTCAGAAGTAGGGATGTCTTACTGCAGTTATACAGGGCCTTGGTGAGACCACACCTGGAGTATTTTTGCAGTTTTGGTCTCCCTACCTAAGAAAGGATATACTTGCCATAGAGTGAGTGCAGCAGAGGTTCACTAGGTTGATACCGGGGATGGCAGGACTGTTGTATGAGGAGAGATTGGTTCGACTGGGCCTGTATTCACGAGAGGTTAGAAGAATGAGAAGGAATCTGATTGAAACGTATAAAATTCTAACAGGGCTAGACAGACTGGATGCAGGGAGGGTGTTTCCCCTGGTTGGGGAGTCTAGAGCCAGGGGCCACAGTCTCAGGATACAGGCTAGGCCATTTAGGACTGAGATGAGGAAAAATTTCTTCACTCAGATGGTGGTCAACCTGTGGATGTCTCTACCGCAGAAGGCTGTGGAAGCCAGGTCACTGAGCATATTCAAGAAAGAAATTGATAACTTTTTGGATATTAGGGGCATCAAGGGGTATGGAAAGAAAGTGGGAATATGGAGTTGAGATAGAGGATCAGCCATGATCATACTGAATAGCGGAGCAGGCTCAAAGGGCTGAATGGCCTACTCCTGCTCTTAGTTCCTATGTAATTCCATGGAACTCTTCTCGACGCGCTGTCCCACTCATGGAACTGAAAGGCTATGTGCTACAATCTCACCACGAGGGATCCGTCTGCTTACCAGCTCTTTACTTGAGCACTAGCTCGGCTCTGTGTCTCCAAAGCTTTTCTTCACAGTAATCATGCTGTAGTTTCAGCACTCTCCGACACTGCAACTTCCTTACAGTCTGACCAAAATGTTGAGGGTTTTTTCATGCCCTGCAGCATGATCTAAGGCTGATCACCATATCATACCTGTACTTAACCTGCCTTACCACCACTGAATACCATGTTATACCTGTATATAATCTGTTTTACCACAGCTGAACACCATGTCGTAACTCTTTTGAGTACAAACCCCCGTTTCCATCTGTTTCAGATGAAGTTACATTATTTCATAGTTTGCCATTGTGAGATTTGAACTCTTGATCTTGGGGTTACAAACCCAGTACCATAACCACTTGGCCATTTAGGCCAAGCTTGCACCATGTCGTACCTGTATTTAATCTGTCTTACCAATCATGTCATGTTATTATAATGATATAATCCTTAGGCCTACTTACTGTACAAGACACAAGGCACCAATCACACTAAGGGGTTCGGTAAGCACATAGTGAGTTCATTTATTAAGACTAGGCACATGAGAATGGATATACATAGGTATAAAACTTGAGTACGTCATAGCTGTGTGTGTGTACTCTGCTCAGAGCAAAAAAGAAACTAAGACTGGATGACATGACACATTTCCCTTCTAGTGATAACATGCTGAAATCCTTAAAGGCATATTACAACAGGAGGGAGTTCCAAGCTGGAGCAAGCTGAAGGCACAGCCACCAGTGGTTCCTCACTATTCCTTTCCAGCTAACAGAGTTAAACTCTGCCCTTTGTTTTAATAATTATACTGAAAAGAAAATGCTATTGGTGAAACAGTAATTCTTGATTTCTATGCCATCGCTACATACATATTATACTTCGTTTTCTTGGCTTTCAAAGCAATTCTGTGTGTGCTTCCTGATTACAAATTCTCTATCAATGTATTTTATAATCAGCATCAAACGTGATGGCTTGAAAGTAACGGTGAGGCACATAAAGTTTGGCAGCCCAATACATTCATTTGGAAATATAAAAAAGCAGGTTCGAATCACTCATCTCCTTAAGGCTGCAATATGAGTTCATTAAAATCACAGATCAAACACCATTGTGGGAAAGCATCTCAGTTTCTATTGGTATCTCACCATTACAATGGGAATTTGTTGTAGGGTGGCCGAATTGTATTATTAATGATAGAGTTGATCTGCAGACACTTCTTGGGTGGAAACATTTAATTTATTTACCATATACTCAGGAGCAACTACACTTGTGCTTTCAACTCCAACTCTATCTCTACACTGACTGCTGAGGTTGCCTGTGCTACTCTCCTATTGGTTACTATAGATCATGTGATCTTCCTTAACAAGTATTATTCTTAAAGGTACATTAAACACTAAATAAAACCATAATTGTGACATTCTTCCCACTTTAACATGGCTATACATATTATATTTACAAGTACATATTTTTCAAGGCACTAAATATTTACACTGGATAAGGAATTTAGATGTTCATCCTGTCAGGTGATTTCCTAATACGTGTGGAACGCCACAGCTCCACAACTTCAGATTCTTTGTCAGGAACCTCCTTTTTCGTAGTTCTCTGAATATCTGGTGTTTCGTTGGGCAATAGCAGTTCTGTATCCTCAACTCTTACAGGAACATCAGACATGCCAGTCCTGGGTTCTCACCAGGAAACGCAGTCCCAGTCATGATCACTGGTGGAACCAAAACTTGGTGATTTGTCTCTCTCTTCCTTAAATGGCCTACATGTTTATGGATGATCTGGCCTTCCACCTCCATGTGGTAAAATAGAGGTCCAGTCACCGCACTTATTTCACCCAGTAACCACTTTGGTCCTTCCCCGGAGCTCTTCATGTATACCAGCTCTCCCATGGTAAATTTCCTCTCGCGACTATGTCAGTTGTATCTAGTTTTCTGGCTTTCCTGACTCCTTTCCCCCTTCCCTCTAAATTCGGCATTATTAAGCTCAATCTCATCCTGAAACTGCCTTTCAACAATAACTCCGCAGGTGTGACACCTGTTGTTGCATGAGAGGTAGTCCTGTAATGAGAAAGAAAACGTGCTAGCTTGGTTGCCAAGGAATCACCAGTTAGGTTTTTCATGCCTACCTTAAACGTTTGAACTGCCTTTTCAGACAGCCTGTTTGGGGAAGGGTCGTGCGGTACAGTTTTCACCTGAGTGATACTGTTGAGGCTGATAAGCCGTTGAAACTCAGCACTCTTAAATGCCGTGCCGTTATCAGAAATGACTACTTCTGGTAGTCTGTGAATGGCAAAACTCTGACATAGTTTCTCAATTTAAGTGGCCGACGTGGGTGACTTCACCTCCTATACGTCCGACCATTTTGAATGGGCACCGACAATGAGCAGAAACATTGTTCCCAGGAACGGTCTAATGTTGTCAGTATGTAATAGCACGCAGGGTCTACCCGGCCACTCCCAAGGCTGTAATGGAGCTGTTGGTGGTAATTTTTGCAGTTGTTGGCATTGCACACAATGCTTTACTAAATTCTCTATTTCGTCATCCATCCCAGGCCACCATAGATAGCTGTGTGCTATGGTCTTCATTCAGGAAATTCCTGTGTGGGCACTGTGTGGTTCAATTAAAAGTGGCTGCCTTCCCTTTGGAGGAAATATCCCTCATGCTCCCCACTATAAGATACCATCCTGGCTGGTAATTTCATATCTTCTGTTGAAATATGGTTTCATTTCATCAGGTATGGGCTCCTGTGACCAACCATGTTCTCATACCTGCAATAGCACTGGGTTCCGACTTGGGCACTCTCTGATCTGTCGAGCACATACCGGTGAGGAATCTAAGAAACGTAACAGTAAAACAAGTTCCTGTGGAACTGGGACCTGCCCATCATTTTCTTGTAAAGGCAAATGACTAAGGGCATCAGTGTTTGCGATTTGATTGTCAGGCCTATGTATGAAAGTGTATTCATATGCTGTCAGAATTAAAGCCCATTGTTATATTCTTGCTGAAGCTCTGGGTGGTATAGCCTTGTCCTTACTAAACAATCCTGGCAATAGTTTGTGGTTTGAAATGATTGGAAAAGGTGGTCGTTTGTGTACTGGTGAAATTTCTTGACATCAAAGATGATGGACAGGCCTTCTTTTTCTTTTTGTGAGTGTCCCTTTTCTGCTGTGGTGAGTGTTCTCGATACATAACCTATTGGCAATTCCGTGCTGTCGTCCATCCAATGAGAGAGCCCTGCTCCCACTCCGTAGGGAGATGTGTCACATATCAGCACCAACTCTTTCGTCTAGTCATATTGCACTAATAGATTGGATGAGAGCAACAATTGTTTCACCTTTATGAAAGCTTCTCTCTGGGATGTCTCCCAAGACCAACGTTGGTTCCTTTTGAGTAGAGAGTGCAGGGGGCCAACACTCTAGACAAATTGGGTAAGAACTGCCCATAACAGTTGATCATTCCTTGGAATGATTTGAACTCTGAGGCGTCTTTGGTGCAGGTGCCTCTCTTACTGCTCTCACTTTCTCCTCAACCGGGTGGAGGCCCTGTAAACCTACCCGGTGACCCAAATAAGTTACCTCCCTTGCTTGAAACATGCACTTTTCTTTTTTTCAGTGCACCCCAGCTTTCAGGAAATGTTTTAAGACGTCTTCTAAGTTTGCCAAATGCTCTTTTTTCAGTGAATCCTGTCACCAATACATCGCTCAAATAGACTACTACCTGGGGAAGTCCCCACAGTAAGCTTTCCATTGTTCTCTGAAAGATGGCACAAATGGAGGAGACAGCAAAAGGCAATTGTGTACATTGGTACAGTCCATTGTGGGTATTAATTGTGACAAATTCCCGGAAGGCATTTTTCAGCTCTAATTGTTGGTAAGCATGACTCATGTCAAGCTTTGTGTACATTGTTCCTCCTGCCAACTTGGCGTACAGGTCTTTGATTTTTGGAATGGAGTGCCTGGCTAGCTTAACTATTTTATTAACCGTCAGTTTGCTGTCTCCACAAATTTGGAAACTTTGGTCGGGTTTAAGGAGGGGGACTATGGGTGCTGCCCATTCTGAGAACTGAACAGGTTGTATGATGCCCAGTTTCTCTAGTCTGTTCAGTTCAATGTTGACTTTTTCTCACAGGGTATATGGTACCAGTCTCGTCTTCATGAAGCGAGGGGTTGCTTCCAGGTCCACATGAATCTTGGCCTGCAGGCCCTGGATTTTCCCCAGTTCGTCCTTAAAGACAGTTACGTACTTTCTAAGTAGCTCTGATAGCCCACTTGCTCTCAACTGGAAAGTTTCAGCCAATTCTAACTTAATCCCCTTTAATCAATTTCACCCAAGGAGGCTTTGCCCTTCACCTGCTCCCACCATCAAGGGGAGCTTTGCCAATTGGCTTCCATAATGGACAGTTACTCTACTAATGCCTTTTACTTGAATATCGTCACCCGTATATGTTTTTAGCTTGGCGGCTGTTTCTTCAAAACTTAATTGATGTTCACCATTATTCAGATATGTTCCCCAATTACTTTAGTGGAGGCTCCTATGCCCACGTCCATTCCAACAGGTTTGCCATTTACTTTCACTGTGATGAAAATTGGTTCAATCTTTCCACTTTCAGATTAAACAAGTAGTAAAGTCTGAATTTGTTGATTGAGGCTCTTCTACATTGTAGATTTCATTGGGCTTCTTTTTTTTACAAGCCTGCTTGAATCTTTCCTTGCATTGCCTCATTATATGTCCATTTCTATGACAATAGTAGCATTCAATTTTTTTAAACTTCCAATTGCTAAAAGACTGATTGTTTCCACCTCTAGTAAAATCATTCCTCAATTTCACTGCTAAGTTATTTTTCTTTATTCTTCGGCTAGCTGGGGCTGTTTCCTGCTTCTCAGTGGAGTCTTGCTTTTTTGCATTTCTTTCAGTTGGGGTTTCCCACCCGATGTGGAGGATGTCGTCATTTTGCGCACCCTGTATTGCTTTTGAATCTCTTGCTGTGCTTTCCATGGCCAGCAATATCTCTAGTGCCTTATTGAAATCCAGGTTCACTTTGGGCAATAATCTTTTCTGACCACACACTAAATGATCTCTGAGCATGTCGTATTGAACTCACAATGTTCTGTTAACTGCTTCAAATTTGCCACATGACATGAAATTGTCTTACCCAGGTGTCTATTTCACAAATTAAACCTGAACCTCTGCATTGTAACTGAGGGCTTTGGTTGGAAATGACCCTTCATGAGGTCCACCAATTCATCAAAACTCTTTGAATCTGTGGCACTGGGTGCTGTCAAACTATGAATCAGACTGTAGGTTTTGCTCCCACAAGTATTCAAGAGGATCACTCGCCTCTTCTCTTGTCCAGTAATCTTGTTTGCTTGAGAAAAGAACATGAGTTGTTCTATGTATTGAGACCGATCATCTGTGGCAGGTTCAAAAGGATCAAATCTCCCAAATTGTGGCATTTTCAGTGGGAATAACTTCTTCAATTCTAACGGAGCTGGCTGCTTACAATCACTGGGTGAGGTACAGTGCCGATTTCTTTTTAACTTGATTTCTTCAGTTCAATCCTGTTTTATCCTCATTGCCAGTTTGTTGTAGGGTGGCTGAGATGTGCTATTAGTGATAGAGTTGATCAGCAGGACCTCCTTGTGTGAAAACATTAAGCTTATTTACAATATATTCATCAGCAACTACAGGTGTGCTTTCAATTCCAACTCTGTCTCACTGACTGCTGAGGTAGCCCGTGCTACTCTCCTGTTGGTTACTACAGAGCATGTGATCTTCCTTAACAAGTATTATTCTTGAAGGTGCATTACACACTAAATACAACCATAATTACTACAGAATTCTTCACACAGGAACTCCTGACAGTAAACATGGATTCTATCATTCCATGTTGGTGTAGCACCAGAGCAAAGTTACCCACAGGCCAATGTGGGTCTTATCTTCTTATTTATTCTTATTGTAGAAGCTAATGAATCAGTAGGAAGTTACAATATAGATATAGATTTTGATTGTAGAATTTCTGCTATGCAAAATGATTGGATAGGCTGAGTTGGTGTTCTTTGGAATAGAGGAGGTTGAAGGGAGATTTAATTGAGATGTATGAAATTATGAGGGCCTGAAATGGAGTTGTTAGGATGGACCTATTCTGTTAACAGAGAGATCAATGACCATGTGGGGGTGGGGGTAGGGGGTTGGGTGGTGGGGGCACTGTATGGTTGGGGGTGTGGGCATGGAGTGCAAGTAATCGATGGCAGGATTAGATGGGAGTTGAAATTTTTCAGCCAGAGGGTGGCAGGGTTCTGGAACTCACTGCCTGAAAATGTGTTAGAGGCAGGAGCCCTCTGGGCATTGTAAAACTACATGGATAGGCTCTTGAGGTGCTGTAACCTGCACAGCTATGGTTGAATAAGTGCTGCATTAGACTGGATATCTCTTTCTTATCCAGCACAGGTATGATGGGCCAAATGGCCCCCTTCAGTGCTATAAATTCTTCCATGTTTCTACGGATTGGATTTTTAAAACGGTTCTCGGTCTGGATCGAAGGTGGGCAGGCTCACAACTTGGCACCAGCAGCCTTTGTGCTGGCTCCGCACTGTGGGTTAGATCAGCTACCCTATTAAGGCCCCCATCCTGCTGTAACTGGGATTTCCAGTCAGCAATGTTGGCCTGGACCACAACAAGGTGGGCCCAGGGCAGTGGGGTGATTGTGCATGGTTGGGAGGGGGGTGGGGTAATAGTTTGGAGATGGGGTGACAATGAATCAAGCTCAGATTACACTACCCCAGACCCCACAATGGTCACCAGGCCACAGATGCAGCTGGTACAGTTGGTCCTCCAGGATCATAACCAGGCAGCTGTGGCATTTGAAGAAAGAAAATAAACTTATCTGTACGTGTCCCTTGCTGTCTGCGCCCTCACATCAGTAGCTCCCACCTCAGCCTGTAGGGCTGCCAATCACTGAATGCTGAAGGGTCTCTAAAAACCCTGCAAAGTCAAGGGCCCTTCCGGCATCCCTGATTGGATGGTGAGATCACTCCCTGGCCTTTAATTTTCTGAAGGTCTGAAAATTTGCAGTGAGCATGTCTAAAGCTCGCCGTGGGGGGGTCGGCTCTCAGAACAAGGCCCATAACCAGCTGGTACGACTCTTACCATTGCATTCAAACTTTGTGGACTTAAGCACCTGAGCTGGATTCACAGGAAGTACTGCAATGTTGTCTGTCCTGTTTTTCCAGTGGTACATTTTTTTGTAATTCGTTCATGAATTAGGCCAGCATTTATTGCCCATCCCTAATTGTGCTTGTTAAGGGGCCATTTAAGAGTCAACAACATTGCTGTGGGTCTGGAGCTACATGTAGGTTAGACCAGGTAAGTATGGCAGATTTCCTTCCCTAAAGGGCATTAGTGAACCAGATGCGTTCTTTATCTGTAGTCATCACCTCCCCCAGTGTCAACCAGCTTAGGTGGATGCACAATATCCCTTGGCACTATTGAAAAAAACAACAGGGAATTTGACCAAATGTCCTGGCCAACATTCATCCCTCAACAATCACCAAGAAAAACAAACACTTCTCCTTCATGCCATTTGGTTTTTGGAGGACATCAGTGACTGAAATGAAGCTGCTCCATTTGTCTACGTAACACTAACTCTGTTCCTAAATTAATTAGTTGGCTGTGAAGTGTTTTGTATAAGGTGCTAAACAAGTTAAAATTCATAGAATAGTAAAGAAGTAGAGAAGAGAGTTGAGCACTGGTTAATGGAGAAGGAATAAAAACTGTACTCAACTCCATTCAGAGCATAGAGATTCACTGTTTCATCACAGTTCTTTTAAATTATTTTGAGAACTATTTGTAGCATCTCACAGGATTGTACCAGCTTGCACAAGCCATTCAGCATAGGTTTAAAAACATGACTCAGTAAGCATTTCATAATTTCAAACTAAGAGCTAGTGCATGTTTTCAAATAACAGCTAGAGCAGAGAATTTGCTTGACAAAAATTTGAATTTTTGGCGCAAGACTCTCATTCATTCTTGACATAATTATGACCCAAATATGACATGCATGGATGATGTTCAAGAAACTAGCTCGCTCTGAATGATCACCTTGACCATGGCAGGTACAAGTGATATGCTCAATTGGGCTTTTAGTATTATCTTTTAGTACACTCGGGTAGTACAATCTAATGGTCTATTTTTTTTTTGCAATCTTTCATGTGGATTTCATAGGTCTCAACTGTTCCCTGCTGTACTGAGCAGAAAGCTGGCTGGTGTGCCCTGCGTCTTTTGACCCTTGTACTTAACACACAAAGAAAACCAAATGCATTGCACTGGGGTGGGCTTGTTCAAGCATGGGTAAAGCTTAAGATTATAAGATTTTAACATTTGAAGTGCTCTGCTCTGTTAATTTAATATAATTCCAGCCACAATAAGGTCAATCTGTTTTCAAATCTGATGATTCATTGGCATAAATAAATAAAACTCTTGTTAGAGTTTTAACATATTCTACTAATACATTGTTGAGTCACTGGGGGATAAATCGCTTTGTTTGACGGTTTACCTTATGAAAGCACACTGAATCCAGAAATTTTATGAATTTTTTTTTAACAGATCAACATTCTTTTCTCCTGGGATGTTCTTATTTGACCGATTACAATTGTGTGCTAACCAATGCTTGCAAATTGTTAAAAGAAGTTTTGCTTTGAAATAAACTAATCATTCTGAGTTTTTGAAAGAAGCCTGGTCAGAGTCTCCTTTCTTTTGGTCTTTTGGGGTAGACCTATAGAGATATAGGTAAACAACTGGCCATTCTGGTGAGAAAATGAAACATTTAAATTAATGGGGCAGCCTACGGAGTCATGGAGTTTGATAACTTGTGCACTCCTCCCATCCCGATTGTAGCAAGATAAAAAGGCAAGGTCTCCTCCCACTGTGTATCATACAAACCATTTTCATCGCCACTGTTGACTATAAAACTCTGCACAAGATCCTTGTTTCTAAACTAGGCACACACCTTGCCAAGGTACCATCCATTATGAATGTGGTGACCCATTGTTACACCTTGTTCTTCTTTAGTCTAAAACTTCCATTCCATTAACTGAAACATTCTGGTGCAAGGTATCTGGTAGTGAAATGCTTATATCCACAACATGCACCTTCCCTGGCCACAGAGCTCATAGCAACATCAATCACAGCACATTCAGGCATCCAAGGATTATATATTGGAGGGAAAGAGCATAAAACATGCTGATGACGACTTTTCAATTAATACATTACCATTTAATTTACCTTAGTCCACAACGTTCTTCATCAGGGAATCTAATATTCTTTATCACCTTGCCCATCTGTCCCAGGTGCTCCATGCTGAGGTCACAGCCCAACATTGATCCACACAGCTTGAAATCCAAGTTCCTCTCGATGAGCAAAAGACCTTGAATATTCTTCAGGTGCCTTCAGCTTCCAAAATATAAAGGGACCCTGGGCCTCCCAAACCTGGACAGTCTGGATTGAAAAGAATTGGAATTGTTTTCTGATCTCCCAGCAAACTCTGTGCCTGGAACTGGAGGCTGGAGCCTCTAGACCAACACCTCTATACAGCTTACCCTTCATAGAGTCTCAAGAAAGGCCAAAAAGGTGATCAGAATTTACCCCATTGTCTCTCTAGTTCTCAGCCTGGAGAGAAATCTCGGCCTCCTTGAAGATTCTTCCCGATCTAACAGCTTTCTCTCCAATGTGGCAAAATGAGAGTGCCGAGGAGAACTTGCCACAAGATGATTGAATTTGACATAAGCAGAGAAAAACTAGATGAAGCAGATTCCTCTACAAGGACCACACCATCCCATCTCTCTCTTTCTCTCTCTCTCTGCTTAGAGTATTGCGTGCAGTTCTGGAATCCACATTATAGGAAGGATGTGATTGCACTAGAGAGAGTGCAGAGGAGATTTACCAGGATGTTGCCTGGGCTGGAGAGCTTTAGTTATGAGGAGAGATTGGATAGACTGGGGTTACTTTCTTAGGAGCAGAGGAGATTGAGGGGGCACATGATTGAGGTGTATAAAATTTTGAGGGGCATAGATAGGGTAGACAGGAAGGATCAATAACCAGGGGGAATAGATTTAAGGTAAGGGGCAGGAGGTTTAGAGGGGATGTGAGGAAGAAATTTTTCACCCAGAGGGTGGTGGGAATCTGGAACTCACTGCCTGAAAGGGTGGTAGAGGCAGATACCCTCATAACATTTAAGAATTATTTGGATGTGCACTTGCGATGCTATAGCATACAAAGCTATAGGCTTAGTGCTGGAAAATGGAATTAGAATAGTTAGGTATTTGTTTGACTGGCACAGACCCGATGGGCCGAAAGGCCTTTTTCTATGCTGTAGACCTCTGTGACTCTATGACTCTGTTCTGGCTTCTTTAAAAAGCTCTAACATGAAACTACATCAATGTCCCCCTAATCCTAGTTTGTTTGCATTTACTCTTGGGGTATAATCACCTCTGACAAGCCAGTATTTTTTAGCTATTCGTGGCCGGGATTTTCCGCTCCCGATCGCAGTGGGTGGGAGCGGAAAATATCGCAAGAAGGTCAAAAATCGGTTTTACGTCATCGTGAAGCAAGGTTGCATTTGTGCACTCCAGCCATCAATGGCGGGTCACGTTTCCCACCGCAGAATGTTGGCAGCATCATTTCAATATTTTAGCATATCATTATAAGGTCTCCTAGCTGGATTCATCTCCCCCTTTGCTGGATCATTCGGGCATGCCGGCGTGCAGTTAGACCGACGTGTTTCACAATGGGGTACGAGCGATGTGCACCTGGCAACCTGCACTTCGCTCCTCAATTCAAGGTTAGTTCACCTACTTCTGAATGCTTGGCATCCACTGGAATCAGCACCAGGCTTCGCAGGCAGCACCACCTCGCTGGGGTTGCCACAGGTACGTATCTACCTACCAGGCAAGCAATAAGGCGGGGTTGACTTCTCATGGGCTGCAGGGCTAGCGCTGCACTGGGTAAGGGGAGAACAGGCCTGAGGCCTGGGAAGAGATGCAGGTCTAGGCCTGGACTGGGGGGTTACAAGTTGGGGAAGATGCACTCAGACACAGGACTTGGGGGAGGGTGAGTGGGGGGGTATATGTTGAACAGTGTGAGTGGCCGGAAGATGGGAATGAACGAAGTCCATGTGGGCCATAGGCACATCGAATTCAAAATGAACAGGGTCTAACAAATAGACAGGCAGGTGAGATCAAGGGAAACAGGGAGCGGACGTGGAGGTCTGTATGGGAGGGAAACCTGAACATGAAGCTCCCCCAGGATGGTCGGAGGGGTTTCCATATTCACACAGGGAGGGTCCAAGCTGGTCTGGCAGTGAGAGTTCTGCACCACCATCTTCCAAACTGTGGTGATAGCACAGTGTAAAATTACAGTGAGGAGAAGCTCTGCTGGAGAGGGCTCTGTGGGCAGACTGAAGGGCAGCTGCAAGTATTGGGGAGGCTAATTACATTGGCACGGAACTGAATGTGCATTTCCAAATGAGGAGAGAGGCATAGCTGAGACTTATTAGGAACCTTTCAATGACAATGCAGGGAATCAGGAAAGTCAAGCAATGTCGTCCATTCATGGGAAACTAATCCTGCAAAGTGGCACAAATCGGTCTCCTTGTTTTAACCCCTTGTTTGTAGCTCCTCAGAGTAGTAACAAACTCCATAGCAATTGGACGAATGGACAAGCTCCAGGATCCTGTTAGAAAGTTGGAGCTGGATGGTTCACTGAAGGGAAGCCTCAGGTCCCCCTCAAATAATCTTGTTTCCAGAATGAACGTTTACCCTCATGTTTATTCCCAAGAGTGTAGTATTAGAGTGCAGCGAATGAGGCTCCCAGTGCCTGGGCTGAAAGCAACGCTCCCAAGTGCCTGGCCAAAGCAATGTCATAGCAGATGGTCATGTTGGGGTTGGGAGGAACCTTGATATGCAAGCTGCACTGGCCATCATTTCAGGAGTGAGTACTCACAACATAGGAACAAAGCCCTTGAACTCATACTCACTGATGAGTCATTGGCAGAAAGAAGACCCTTCGAGACTAATGTTGACACTTGTCTCTTTCTCATTGATACTGCAAAGAGGAGTTCCTCAGGAAACTGGAGGCTGGATTATGCACTGCCTTCATTATCACTTACAGACAGGAGACAAGGGGTAGAGAGGCGCCTGAGTCACCAAAGGGAGGAGCAAGATCCTCAAGACCAAGGACCAGCAGTGCCTCCTCCGGATGCAGGGACTGAGGCTCACAGAGATGTCATGTGTAGGCAGCTCTCAAAACCCACAGTCTATAGAACTCATATGTCTTTTCTGCAGGTGAGCAAGAACCAGTGCCACCAATGTCTCCGCATATCCAGGAATCTGGTGACTCACATTTTTTTGCCATATTCTCCAGGAATTGGTGCCATGGGGGCTGGGAGGATATTGCCAGTGGCTCTGAAAGTAACAGCTGCTCTGAACTTCTATGCCAGTGGCTCTTTCCAGGGCTCCACTGCAGAATCTCTCAACCAACTATGCACAAATGCCTCCATGAGGTCACAGATGCTCTTTTTGTCAAGGCCCACAATTACACCAACTTCGACAGAGATCATGCAAGCCAGGGCCCCAGAGCACTGGGCTTTGCTGAGATTGCCGGATTCCTGCAGGTGCAGTGTGCGCCTATTTCTTTATTCATTAAGGGAATGTGAGCTTCGCTGGCTGGGCCAGCATTTTTTGCCCTTGAGAAGGTGGTGGTGAACTGCCTTCTTGAACCACTGCAGTCCATGTGGTTTAGATACATCCACAATGCTATTAGGGAAGGAGTTCCAGATTAACAGGGCTGAGTTTGCCATTGTCGTTTCCATCACTCTGGTCCGGTTTCATTCCCTTTAGACTTTGTAGCAGTTTGATACAACTGAGTGGCTTGTTAAGTCATTTCAGAGACAACCACATTGCTGTGGATCTGGAGTCACATGTAGCCCGGACCAGGTAAGGACAACAGATTTCCTTCCCTAACGGGCATTAGTGAACCAGAGGGATTTTACAACAAGCGATAACGGTTTCATGGTCATTAATAGACTTTTAATTCCAGATTTTTTTAAATTGAATTCAAATTTTACCACTTGCCATGGTGGGATTCAAAACCAGTTCCCCAGAGCATTACCCTGAGTCTCTGGGTTGCTAGTCCAGTGACAATACCACTACAGCAGGTGGCTCCCTGGCAATAGGCACTGCAATTCATAAACTGGAAAGGCTACCACTGGCTCAATCTACAGCTGGTCTACAACCACAAGAAACTGATCATGCAGGTTTGTGCCAGGTACCCAGGAAGCATCCACGACCCATACATCTTGAGCACATTGCAGACCCTGGACATCTTTGAGGGAGGGACCACACAGGACATAGTGCTGGTTCCTTGGTGACAAAGGGTACCAACAAAGGAAGTGGCTGATGACGCCCATTCAGCACCCTCAGACTCCAACATACGAACATACAGATTCAAGATAAGTGGCAGAAGATGTAGGGGGCACTTGAGGAAGAACTTTTTTACGCAGAAGAGTGTCTGGAATTCGCTGCCCAAGTTGGTGGTAGAGGCAGAAACTTTAAACTCTTTTAAAATGTACCTGGATCGGCACCTAAAGTACTGTAAGCTGCAGTGCTATGGGCCGGGTGCAGGAAGGTGGGATTAGAAAGGGCACCTGGGTGTCCTTGGGCTGGCATGGACAAGATGGGCCGAATGGCCTCCTTCTGTGCTGTAACTTTTCTATGGTTCAATTGTTCTAGACATATGAAATAAGAGCAGGAACAGGCCATTCGGCCCCTCGAGCCTGCTCCACTATTCAATAAGATCATAGCTGATCCGTTTGTATTTCGAGTTCTACATTCCCATCTAACCCCGATAACCTTTGATTCCCTTGACTAACAAGCATCTATCTACCTCTGCCTTAAAAATATTCAGTGACCCCGCCTCCACCACCTTCTGAGGTAGAGAATTCCAAAGTCCCACAACCCTCTGATAGAAAACATTTCCCCACATTTCTGTCCTAAAAGGGTGACCCCCTAAGTTTAAAATAGCGCCTCCTGGACCTGCACTCACCCGCAAGAGCAAACATCCTTTCCCACGTCCACCTTGTCAATACCGTTCAGGATCTTATACACTTCAATCAAATTACCCCTCACTCTTCTAAACTCCAGTGGAAAGAAGCCCAGTCTGTCCAACCTTTCCTCATAAGACTATAAGACAACCCATTCATTTCAAGGATCAATCTAGTAAACCTCCTCTGAACCACCTCCAGCGCATTTACATTCTTCCTTAAATACGGAGACTAAAACTGCACACGGTATTCAAAATGTGATCTCACCAAAGCCCTGTATAACTGAAGCATAATATCCTTCAATGTTCAATTCCTCTTGTAATAAAGGATAGCATGCCATTAGCCTTATTGCTGTACTTGCATGCTAACGTTTTATGACTCAAATGCAAGAACACCTTGATCCCTCTGCAACTCAGAATTCTGCAATCATTCTCCATCTAATTAATACTCTGCTTTTCTATTCTTCCTGCCAAAGTGAACAACTTCACATTTTCCCATACTATACTCCATCTGCCAGATTTTTTCCCCTACTCACTCAACTTATCCATATTTGTCTGCAAAATCCTTGCATCTTCTACAGAGAGAAGGTACATCGAGGCTTGTGCGGCTAGCCGAGCACTGGTGGAGCACACCATAGGGATCCTAAAGATGCGATTCCAAAGCCTGGACAGATCTGGTGGAACACTCCAGTACAGTCCCCAGAGGGTCTCATGGATCATCGTACTTGCTGCGTACTGCACTGCAAAGAGGGAAGGACTTGCCAGATGACAAGGTGGAGGATCTAGGCATGTCACTTCCAATGAGGAGCACCTCGGAGGGGATGAGAGTGATGGATTTGAGGAAGACAAGGCTGCTGGGGAAGAGTCCACAGCATGGGCCAGGCAAGGCAGGTGGGTGCATGAGGCCCTAATAGCCACCAGATTCCACAAGGAGAATGATGAGTTGTAGTGAGTACGCTCTTGGACAGAACCCCTCCATCATGGGCCAGCATAAGCACCAGCATTGCAATTCCTCTCATTTCACCCATGCACTTAAAACTGAGAGTGAATGTTGCATTCAGACAGGCTCATACTCCCCTGATCCTTTGAAGGATGACGAACCTTCCACAGCATATGTCCTTGCTGAGATGAGGTGCTAACTGGAAGAGGGTGTTGCAGCATCAGACATCAGATGGTGCTGCCTCTTCAAGCATCTCTCCAGCATCCCAGTTGTAATGTTTCCCTACAGGAGCCAGGAGCCAGGAGCTGTCGGTTGATCCTCAATGGTCTCGTAGCTGTAAGCATTCAATGTGACAAGGCTCTTCAAGAAGGTCCATCTGAAGCAATGGAACTACGCACTCTGTATAACATCGATGGTGAATTAGATAATTCACACCTGGCACAAGGTAGCCAATGACCACAGGTAGTCCCACTGCTGTGAATCCATTTATATGTGATGACCTTGGTGGACATCCTCTGGAGAGCCAAGGCCTGGAGAGCCCTGGCCTGCTTTAGGTGTCTTATTGTGGGGTAGGTGCACCCTCCTTGGCCTGTGGAGCTGGAGGTGATGGGATCACCGGAAGAGGGGATTCGGTTTGGCCAGAGAGTTCTGGAGTCACCTGGTTGGATGGCCCGGGGTTTGCAGCTGCTGGTCCTCCTCCCTGTGGGTACCCAGGGACCCCTGGCTGACACCTTGAGGAGAAGGGGTAGCTGGAGTGATATCTATGTGCCCCGTCCCCCTCTCAAGTAGCTACTGTTGGTTGCCATCAACAGCGACGGCAATGGAGTTCTGCTCCTTCAGCAGCGTAGGACCAATGTCCTGGACCAAAGTCTCCATGGCAGCCACCAACCTGCCAGTGTTGGCATGCCAGCACTATCACCTCAGAATGGATGGACTGCTCCATCGTATGTTGCAATTTGAGAAATGCAGCTGACATCCCCTCCTGATGCTCCCTTGACAGCCACTGCAGCTCCAGCAACTGATTTAGGACCAAATCCTGAGGCTCGTCGCCTGACTCAGACTCAGCAGAATCGTGGCCTCCAGCAGTCCTCTGAGTGCCGGGCCGGTGACCTTGGATGTCCCTGCCTCCACCTGCTGTGGACCAGATTGCTCGCTGTTCTCACCAGACTGTGACACTGAGCCTGCTCTAGAACTAGGTCCCACTGAGCTGTGTGTATCTCTGCACTGGTTGAGGTTGTGGGTGAGCGCTGTGATGAGTCTTCTATGGTACTCTCCTCTGGTTTTTCATGAGGCTTGCAGATACCGTCAGGTGCCTATGAGATGAGAGCAAGGAGAGATAATTAGTGCATAGCAGGTGACTAAAACAGGACAAGGCACTCACAGTATGGTTGTCTGAGGACGACCTGGTGCAGGATCCTCACTCATGCTCATGCCGCCAAACTCGCCATTGGCGCAGGCACAGTCGATGTCCTCTCCAGCTAGCTCGATGGCTCCACTCTCAAACTCGGTGAGGGCCTTGTTGTTGGGCACTGCACCCATGGCCTGGGACCTCTCTCTTTTAATGTGCGCAAGGTAGCCCTGCATCAAGACAGACAGAGAGAGAGTGAGCAAGATGCATGCCAGGGCAGATGATAGGGGTGCCTGGCATCTATGGGTGGTGAGGGGAGCCATGGACAGGTTGAAGATGTTGCCCTTGGAGGAGATGTGAGGGTGTGTCCGAGAGAGATTGAGTGGTGATGTCCCTTGTGCTGGCAGTGAGTGAGATGCCAGTGAATGTGTAATGGGCTTGTGAATGTGTGAGTTGAGAATGATGAGATGGTTGGCTTACTCTGGTAGCACGGGTCAGATCACTCATCCTCTTTCTGCAATGGGTGGCTGACCTCTTCTGGGACCGCCTTGCAACTGACCAGGATTGGTCACCTCCTGCGGCCAGAGTGGGGGTAGAGGACATGGTGGCGAGCCTTATCTGCGTCCAGCAAGTGCTCCTGTGGGGGGTTACTGGATCTGGGGGCTGCCGTCTTTCTTGGGTTTCGGGGCTATGTCTTCAGATGAGCAGTCCTGGGCTGCCAACACTGAGGAGGCTGCAAGAGGCACCCAGAGTGAGGAAGCAGTGAGCTCACGGCACGGCGGGCGAATGAGAGGCCACCCGTCAGCACCCCATGGGCGCATAATTAATGAGCTGAGGAACGGATGAGACAGTGCGAAAACCTGCCATTGCGCCAATGGGTGGAACACCATTTTTCACACCCGCTCCCGCACTTAGTGCAATGGGGGGAAAATATCGCCCTATACTTACCCGGAGGGCATTAAGAATCAACTTTGTAAGACTGGAGTCACATAAAAACTTTCTTAAGATAAAAGCAAAATACTGTGGATGCTGGAAATCTGAAATAAAAACAGAAAATGTTGGAAAAACTCAGCAGGTCTAACAGCTTCTGTGGAGGGGGAAACAGTTAACGTTTTGAATCCGTATGAAACTTTCTTGCAGCTTCCCTTTCCTGACGGACATTAAAAACAATCTGGGCTTTTACAGCATTTTAGTAGCCTTCACAGTCAGCTTCTGGTGCTCAGCCACAAACTAACAGACGTACAGAATTCACTTTCGTAATTTACTATGGCAGGAGTTAAACTCACACCCACTCACTGAGTTTGTAACGCCGTTGACTCTGAGACAGAAGATTATGAGCTCAAGTCCCTCTCCAGGACTTGAGCACAAAACAGGGCTGACACTCCAGTGCCGGGCTAACAGACTGCAGCATTATTAAGCTGGGGGCCCATTTCAGGTTACTGTAAAAGCCCTGAAACCTTATTGTGAAGAGCAGGGGAGTTACCCTGATGTCCTGGCCTATACTTTTTACACAATCAACATTGCAAGATCAAATTATCTGGTCATTATCACTTGTTTTGTGGGAGCTTGTTGTGTGCAAATTGATTGCTGTATTTCCTACATTACAACAGTGAATACATTTCAAAAGTACTTAATTGACTGTAAAATGCTTTGGTATATCCAGTGGTCATGGAGGTGCAATATAAATGCAAGTCTTTTTTTAAACCATATCTAAGTATTTAATATCTGCTGGAGCCAGTAACCTTCCTCCAAGGATTCAAATAAATTGTGAGGCACATCTTTTGCTTCTGAAATCATACCAACTTTACCTTGATCTCAATGCTCTTTAGAGTCAAATTAATGGCACTCAAAATTTCCCCAATCACTTGCATTACTTCTTAGTCCCTTAAGGACTTTAATATATCAACTGAGGTGCCACTTCACTGACCCCAGTGCCTCCAATGGGGCTCAATATTGGAGGACACCAATGTGTAAGACCTTTATTTTTCATTCTTTCATGGGATATGAGCATCACTGGCAAAGTCAGTATTTATTGCCTATCCCTAGATTCCCTTGTAGATGACGCAAGGGGTTTGGGGTGACAGGAGATGAGTTACTTGCTACAGAATTTCCAGCCTCTGACTGGCTCTTTTAGCCATACTGCTGGTTCAGTTAAGTTTCTGATCAGGATATTGATGGTGAGAGATTCAGCATTGAAATGCCATTGAACATCAAGAAGAGATGGTTAGGCTCTCTCTTGTTGGAAATGCTGATTGCCTGGCACTTGTATGGTACCAATGTTACTTGCTGTTGTATATTTTATATATCTCAGGTCTACACAGAGATGACACCCCAGCTTCAATGCGTGTAATTGGTTTTATTCACTGCTTTGAAATGTCTTCTCCAAGCTTCTAGTTCTAGCTTTCCATGTTTTCTATTGTTTTGTTTAATTTTCCATGAATACACACCGGGCTTAGCCAATAAAGCACAGTGAACATTTACAGGAACACATGATCACACACAGAACAATTGAACATTATACAAGCCACTCATCTGCCTAAGGCTCAATGTTAGCCAGGTCTTGCTGCTTGTGGGTGCGGACTACTTCAGAATCTGAAGAGTAGCAAATGGTACCGAACACTCTGCAGTCATCAGTAAACATCCACACTTCAGACTTTTCTGATGGAGGGAAGGCAATTGATGAAGAAGCTGAAGTTGCTTGGTACTAGGACACTGCCCTGAGGTACTTCTGCAGCAATGCGCTGGGACTGAGATGATTGTCCTCCAACAACTATAACCACCTTCCTTTGCACTAGATACGACTCCAACCAGCAGCAAGCTTTCCACTTGATTCCCATTGAATTCAATTTTGCTAGGGCTCCTTGATGCCACACTTGGTCAAATGCTCCCTTGAATCAAGGGCAGTCACTCTCATTTCTGGAATTCAGCCTTTTTGTCCATATTTGGGCCAAGGATGTAACGAGGTCAAGAGCTGAGTGTCCCTGGTGTCACCCAAATTGAGCATCGGTGAACAGGTTATTGCTGACTTGATCTCAATGCTCTTTAGAGTGCCACTTGATAACATTGGCAATGACACCTTCTATCACTTTGCTGATGATCAAGAGTAGTCTGATGGGGTGTTAACTGACCGAGCTGAATTTGCCCTGCTTTTTATGGGCAGGACAGACCTGGGCAATTTTCCACATTGTTGGGTAAATGCCAGTGTTGTCCCTGCACAGTTTTGGGATCAGTTTGTTTTGCTTATCATCCTATTGCAGAACTCCGTGTCAAAAAGGAAAGCAGCACAATAGCTCTCATTTCTGTTACTATAGCAATGGGTGAGCAATCGTCAAGCAACAAACTATTGCAAAATGATAAGTGGTTTATTTAACAAATTTGGCCGCAGGTATTTTTAACCAAACATGTTCACGCCATGTATCTCCTTAATATCTTACACAGAAAGCTGGGCATGTGTTCAAGTTTGAGCAGTGCTGTCTTAGGTTCGTTAAATATGATTTATTTAGGAAGAACTTATCATCATCCATTTCATTCATTTTTCCAATATCACCTCAACAGTTTATTTGAAAAGCACATTTAATTTCTATCAGTGCACTGACACCTTTCTCACAGCATCTGGACCTGTCATTTATCAGGCTGATTAATAATTTCTGTGGTCTCCAACTTCAGTGGCCTTTCAACCTCTTTGCTGAGTTTTAAAATGCAAAAAAAAACCCATCTCCTTTTCAGAATAAAACTAACCAGGCTTTATCATTCATTTTAAATTTGAAATTCAGATCTTTCTAATTAACAATTGTGAATGGTTCAGTTTTGGTGGACCTTGAAGTTATATATAAAAAAAATTCAACCAAATTCCTCTCCAATTCTATCTGCGTTAGTTTCTCTCCAATACATCTCCAAAGTGGCCGTTTGGAAGCAGGAATTTGGGGAGGCAACCCTGTCCCTACTCTGAATCCACTCAAGGACACTTCCAGCAGGAATTGCTCAGTAACATTCAGGAGTGGCCATTTTTCCTGTCCCCAAACCTGGTTGTTGAGGGCAACAGGTTTTTTTTTTCGAAGCTGTACTGCCACCTAGCTGAGGTCAGCCAATTCAGCATCGATCAAACCTGGGTTAACGTTTCAGATCAATGGCCTATTGTGATGAAAGGCCACAGAGCTGAAATGTTAACTTCTCTCCACAGATGCTGTCAGACCTGCTGAGCATTTCCAGCCTGTTCTGTTTTTATTTCAGATTTCCAGCATCCAGAGTATTTTGCTTTTGGGATTTCCTTTTTCTATGTGGCCCAGTCTTAACCACCTGAGGCAACAGAGGAACTTGACCCTTTGATTTAGTGGCTCTACTTGGGCATAGAAACCATGGCAAGAAAGCTCACAACTTTCACCATCTCTGCTCCATTTACTTAACCAGCCAAGGGAAAGTTACAAAAAGTTTCTCCCTACCCTGTAAAGAAAACCAAGAAAAGCTCCACGATATTTAGTGTTGTCCTCGCATTTATGGTAAACACATCAATCCCAATGACAATGGGGTATTTTTATTCTTTCAAGGGATGTGAGAATTTTAATTGCCCTTGAGAAAGTAGGGATGAGCCATCTTCTAGAACCTCAGTAGTCCATGTGATGTAAGAACACTCACAGTGCTGTTAGGGAGGGAGTTCCACGATTTTGACCCTACGACAGTGAAGGAACAGTGATATAGTTCCAAGTCGGGACTGTGTGTGGGCTGGAAGGGAACTTGGGGGTGGTGGTGTTCCCATCCATCTGCTGCCCTTGTCCTTCTAGATGGTGGAGGTCGCAGGTTTGGAAGGTCAAAGGAGCCTTGGTGAGTTGCTGCAGTGCATTTTGTAGATGATCCACACTGCTGCCACTGTTCGTCGGTGGTGGAGGGAATGGATACTGAAAGTGGTGCATGGGGTGCCAATCAAGGATCAATGATTGAAGGATTGACACCCTACCTCCGTCCCATGTTCCCTTTGAGGCCAGCTCCTCTTGAGACAATGCAAGCTATTATCCTCAGTCATGTTATTAACATTAATCATCTAACTTACTCATTTTTTTTCATCGTTCCACATTGTCACATCTCTGTGGGAAACAGAAAGAGCTTCCAATTCTCGTCTTTCCTGAGACTTTGTGTTTTTCAGTTTTGCGCTCACATTTCAAACTTAATGGGCCCGTTTGCATTCCCATTATCCATACTAATCAGTGCTTTAAAATCATACACAATATTCCCACACCATGCCCCAGCTTTAATTTTCTTTTCTTGAATAAAAGATGTGCAGCCATGTGAAACTTTTTATAACTTCTACCTAAGTTGGAGATTCAATCTGCTCTGAAATCTCTCAAATGCATTAAGTTCCATTTAAAAACAAGGTGACCAAAACAGTACAAATATTCCAAATGAGTCTGCATTAATGATCTTTATTAAGTTAGAATAATATTTTTCCATTTATAATCAAATAACCTTGATAAGAGTGTTCCAGTAAGATTAGATTTCTTGAAGAATGCTTCAAATTACAGTACAGAAACAGGCCATTTGATCCAAAGATCTATGTCAGTGCTTATGCTCCACATAAAATTGCAACTATGAGAAAATATTGGATAGATGAGGATTGTTTTCCTTAGAACAGAGGAGGCTGATGGATGACCTAATTGAGGTTTACAAAATTATGAGGGGCCTGGGTAGGGTAGACAGGCGACACCTTTTTCCCCGAGCTGAGGGGTCAATTTCCAGGGGGCATAGATTTACGGTGATTGGTAAAAGGTTTAGAGGGGACATGAGGAAAACTGTTTTCACCCAGAGGGTGGTGGGCATCTGGAATTCACTCATAAGTTGGTGGTTGAGGCCGAAACATTCAACTCATTTACAAGGTACCTGGATCTGCACCTGAAGTGCTGTAACCTGCAAGCTATGGACCAAGGGCTGGAAAGTGGGTTTAAAATGAGCGGCTAGTTTCTTTTTCGCTCTTTTCTTTGGGCTGAATGGCCTCTTTCTGAGCTGTAACTTTTCTATGGTTCTAAGCATATCATGCATGCAGTCATTATGTTTTCTTCTCCAACATACATTACACTTCAAAAAAAAAATAAACTAATCTACTACACTCTAGCCCAACTGCTTCCTTAGTTCAGGCACATACTTGCTTTTAATGATAATTTTCTCAGTGTTTTTAAAGAAAAACTTGCATTCATTTCACACATTTCATGAGTTTCAGCATGTCCCAGCCTCCTCTGTTCTAAGGAAAACAATCCTCATCTATCCAATATTTTCTCATAGTTGCAATTTTATGTGGAGCATAAGCACTGACATAGATCTTTGGATCAAATGGCCTGTTTCTGTACTGTAATTTGAAGCATTCTTCAAGAAATCTAATCTTACTGGAACACTCTTATCAAGGTTATTTGATTATAAAAGAAAAAATATTATTCTAACTTTATAAAGATCATTAATGTGGACTCATTTGGAATATTTTTTAGTGAGATTGGTTGAGGGAGAACTCCAAGGTTCTTCTTCAAAATAATGCCCAGGGATCATGCAAGAGGACAGACAAAAGCTTGCTTTAACATTTCCTTCAAAACACAGCTCCTCCAACAGCGCAGCACTCCCTCAGCACTGTATTGAAGTGTCCATCTAAATTCTGTGCTCAAATCTCGTGAATGGGACTTGACCTGATCCAGAGGTGAGAGCACTGCCAACTCAGCCATGACAGACTCCTGAACTGGGTTGGAGATTCCTTCTGTAAGCAGGAGCCTGCTGACAATACTGATACATTGAAATAACTGTGCATGTTCCTTGGAGAGAGGATGGTTCTATGGTGTTTATAGCTGCACTAACTGGGACTCAGAAGAGTGTTATAGCTTACTAACCTGAGTAGGCCGTTAAAGCTAACACCAGCATACTATATCAATGCAACAGTTCTGACTTGCATTTTGTGCCTGGGAATAAATGCTGAGGCTTCTCTGGCTTGTCACCATACTTACCTCTAATGTACTAGAGGGACTTCGCTGATAAAAGCTCTTTAGTTCCCTGTTAGTTTGTATCAGTGTCTTTCAATACTGTCTGAACAATACCTCTTTCCGTCATTTAACAGACAAATTTCCCCTCCTCCAACATGGCCAATACCATTATCTCCAGCTAAGCACAATCTCCAAACCATATCAGCACTTTAATGAGTTGCTTCCTCCGCTCCCGGACAGATCCATAAAGACATGTCCCTATTCCGTGCACTATGTTCACCTCCATGGCAAAAAACAAGACAGGAAATCTAGAGGTCTAAGAGCAAAACCTAGGCAACCCAATAAAGGAATTCAAATGACAGGAGGTATGGAGACTGACCTTTAAAACAATCACCTGCCAAAATAGTAACAAAAGCCCGATTCAGGATCATGCGATATTCACACTGCACTTCACAAGGGCTGGGGTGAGAAGGACACCATCCACCCTGTATGCAGTCTTACCCCCATAGTAAAACCTTCAGGAGACTAGGAGCAGCATGCATGACTTAACATTAGTGCCACACAAGTGCCAGGCAATGACCATCTCCAACAAGAGATTTCTAATCATCTTCCCTTGACATTCAATGACATTACCATCACCAAAGCCCCCACTATCAATATCCTGAGTGTTACCATTGTCCATAACTGAACTGGATTAGCCATATAAATACTGTGGCTACAAGAGTAGGTCGGAGGCTAGGAATCCTGTGTGAGTAACTCACCTCCTGACTCCCCAAAGCCTGTCCACCATCCACAAGGCACAAGTCAGGAGTGTGATGGAATGCCCTCCACTTGCCGGGAATAGTGCAGCTCCCACAACACTCAAAGAGCTTGACACCATCCGGGACCCATCCAGGTACAAAAGAACGCAAAGAGTGAGATTTCAAGCAAGGAGAGAGTGGGCTATGAAAGGAGCCAATCTGTGCGTTCAGAGTTCATGTTCAGAAAGAATGTGGCATTCCAGGGAAGCAGGTAGATGATTGCTTGGTATTTCCTAACTATCTTATCTAAACTAGGAGTAAGTACACCACTATTGGAATAATAAGAATATAAGGACAAGCAGGACTAGAGGCATGAACAAAACTTCAATTATGAAAATAATTAATTAATTAGTTAATTAACACACAATGAAGATTCCTGGGCAGGTGACGTGTGGCCATTGCAGTATGTTGGAGCTGGTAGACACCAGTGTGATCCAAAGCACCGTGGCTGCAGTAAGCGTTTGCAGCTAGAGGAACTCCAGCTCAGATTTAACAAGCTGGAGGCCAGGCTTCAGGCACTGTGATGCATCAGGGAGGGGAAAATCACCCGGACACTTTGTTCCAGGAGACAGTTATATACCTTAGTCTAGGGTCATCTGATTTGGGCCATGGTCAGGGAGTGACTGTGAGAGAGGCAGGTATGGGGACCCAAAAGACAGAAGTAGTGGAGCCTCAGCCTTTGCAACAGAGATGAGGAGAATTATTTTTCTCCCTCCGAGGGTTGTGTGTGGAATTCTCTTCCACAGAAAGCATTGAAAGATGCATCATTGACTTTATTCATAGCCGAGTTAGACAGGTTTTTGATAGATAAGAGAATCAAGTGTTGTTGGGCAGACAGAAAAGTGGAGTTGAGACCTCAACCAGGTCAGCCATGATCTTATTTAATGGTGGAGCAAGCTCAAAGGGCTGAATGGCCTACTCCTGTTCCTGTGTCCTTTGTTCCAGCAGGTCCAAGGTTCTTGCAGCTTGCCTGGTTGAGATCGGGGGCTGCAGAATGGATGAGCAACCTGACCATAGCACCAGGGAGTTATTCAAATGGGGTGAGTAAATAGGAATGTAGTGATAGTAGGGGTCAGTATCATCAGGCAGATAGACACAATTCTCTGAAGCCAAAAACATGTCCAGAAGGCTGTGTTGCCTGCCTGGTGCCAGGGTTTAGACCATCTGCTCGGGGCTGGAGAGAGACTTACAGTCGGAGTGGGGAGGACCCAGTGGCTGTGGTCCACATGGGCACCAACAACATTGATAGGACCAGGAAAGAGTTTCTGCTTAGGTATTATGAACAACTAGGGGGTAAATTAAAAAGCAGAACCACAGAGATAATAATCTCTGGATTATTACCTGAGCCATAAACAGATTGGCATATGGCAAATAAGCTTAGAAAGATGAATGGCTCAAAAACTGGTGTGGGAGAATTGGTTTCAATTCATGGGGCACCGGCACCAATACTAGGAAAGTGGGAGCTGTACTATTGGGACAGTCTTCACCCAAGTCATGTTTTGTGTTTTGGCAGGTCATAAAATCAGGTTTGTAAAGAAGGCATTAAATAGTAGGGGGAGGGATCTTGTGAGGTTAGATGTAATAAATTAAAGAGAAAGGGAAATACATTAAAGAAGGGTGATATGAGTAACCAGAGTGTGGCAGGAAGGGACAAAGTATTCAAACTTAAGAATGTACCAGCAGATAAGGCCAGAGTATGCATGAAAGGCAGAATTAAAGGCTCTGTATCTGAATGCATGGAGCATATGCAACAAAATTGATGAATTAATATCAAAAATAGAAATAAATATGTAGGACCAGGTAGCCATTTTAGAGATGTAATTGCAAGGTGACCAAGGTTCAGACATAGATCTCTGAAGGCAAAGGGGCATGTTAGTGGGGTGGTGATGTGCTTGCACTGGAGGTGTTGCAGAGGAGATTCACCAGGATGTTGCCTGGGCTGGAGAATTTTAGTTATGAAAAGAGGTTGGCTAGACTTGGGTTGTTTTCATTGGAGCAGAGAAGGCTGAGGGGCGACCTGATCGAGGTGTACAAGATTATGAGGGGCATGGACAGGGTGGATAGGGAGCAGCTGCTCCCCTTAGTTGAAGGGTCAGTCACAAGGGAACATAAGTTTAGAAGAAATACAGAACTACCTGGAAAAATTCAGCAGGTCTGGCAGCATCGGCGGAGAAGAAAAGAGTTGACGTTTTGAGTCCTCATGACCCTTCCACAGAACTGAGTGAATATAAGGAGAGGGGTGAAATATAAGCTGGTTTGAGCTCAGGAGGTTTTGGGGGAATGTGAGGAAAGTCTTTTTTACCCAGAGGGTGGTGATGGTCTGGAATGCACTGCCTGGGAGGGTGGTGGAGGCGGGTTGACTCACATCCTTTACAAAGTACCTGGATGAGCACTTGGCACGTCATAACATTCAAGGCTATGGGCCAAGTGCTGGTAAATGGGATTAGGTAGGTAGTTCAGGTGTTTCTCACATGTCGGTGCAGACTCGAAGGGCCTCTTCTGCACTGTGATTCTGTGATAAATATTCAAGGGTATTTGACATTTAGGAAGGACAAGAAGATAGGAAAAGGTGGTGTTATCGTTCTGTTAATTAGGGATGACATTAGTGCAGTGGTGAAAGTTAACCTTAGTTCAGAAGATCAAGATGTAGAATCAGTTTGGCTACAGGTAAGAAATAGTAAAAGTTAGAAGTCACTTGTGGGAGTAGTTTAAAGACATTCAAAGAGTATATTTGGAACAATTTCTTAGAGCAGCATGTTCTAGTACCAACAAGGGTACAGGCTGTTTTAGGCTGGCTAATGTGCAATAAAACAGGGTTAATTAATGATCTTATGGTAAAGGTCCCTCTGGGCAACAATGATTATAACATGATAGAATTTCACATTCAGTTTGAGGGTGAGAAGTGTGTATGTAAAACTAGTATCTTAAATTTAAATAGAGGTAATTACAATGGTATGAAGGTAGAGCTGGCTAAAATGAACTGGGAAGCTAGGTTGAAAGATAAGATAGTAGAGAAATAGTGGCAGATATTTAATGAGATGTTTCATAACTCTCAGTAAAGATATATTTCATTAACAAAGAAAGACTATGAGAAAGATGCACTGCATAGTATTAAACGGAAAGAAAAAGCATACAGTACTGTGAAACTTAATGATAGGGATTGATTTTTGGAACCAATAAAGAATGACTAAAAAAAATGAGAGAGAAATTAGAGCACAAGATATAGCTCTCTAGAAATATAAAAGACAGAAATTTTCTGTAATTATTTAAAAAGGGAAAGAGTAACTAAGGTGAGCATTTGTCCCTTTAGGAGGTGAAACTGAGGATTTAATAATGGGAAGCAAGGTAATGACGGAAGCATTGAACAGGTATTTTGTGTCTGTCTTCACTGCTAAAGACTCAAAAAGCATCCCAATAATACTTGAAAATCAAGACATAAAAGGGAGGGGGGGACCTTAAAATGATCACATTCACTCAGGAAAAGGTCCTGGAAAATTATGAGAGGTAAAGTCTGATAACTCTTCTGGACATGATGGCCTGCATCCTATGGTCTTAAAATAAGTGGCTGCAGAGATAGTAGAAGCATTAGTTGTGATCTTCCAAAAATTCCCTAGATTTAGGAGAGCTCCAAGCGGATTGGAAGATTACAAATATTACAGCACTATTTAAGAAAGGAGGGAGACAGAAAGCAGGAAACGATAGGCCAGTTAGCATTGTTTAGTGAAAATGCTAAAATCCATTTTTAAGGAGGTAATAGTAGAAATTTAGAAAATCATAAAGCACTCGGGCAGAACCAACATGGTTTTGTGAAATGGATATCATGTTCAACTAATTTATTCGAGTATTGCTGAAAATTTTCATCTTGCTCTTATCAGGATAGACACAAGGGCCTGAATTTTACCCTTGGGGTGCTCCTGAAGTCAGCGTGGCTAGAAGCAGATGTAAAACCCGCTCCAGGCTGAGTTCGCACTGTGAACACGATCCACATGCGGGGCTCGATGACACGATGGCCAATTAAGAACCACCCAGCGTGAAATGTGACTACCGGATGTGCTTTCCCTACAAGGGAGCAGGAACGCATCGGGCGCCAGGTCCAATGGTGTGGTCAAAAACCCAGAAGAGGCAGCTCCCTGAAGGCTGCCAGGAGTTATGGGGGAGGCTGAGGGAGCTGTCTGGAAGCTGTTCAAGAAGGGTCCTGGTGTGCAGCCATGGCCTCAGCACCTGGTCATCATGGAAGGCAGGAGGGTGTCAAGTGGGCACACTGCCTCCCGTTTCTCAGGTGAGTGCCTGGGAATGCAGGTTGAGGAGTTCATTGCCGAGCAGCATATCTTGATGCCCAGGGACTGCAAGAGAAGGACACCCCAACTGACCAGGAAGGCCTGAACAGAGGTCGCCGCACAGGCCAGTGGGCACGACATGGAGCCCCGCACTTGGATCGAGTGCCGCAAAAGGTTCAGTGATCTGCTGTGGTCAGCAAGGGTAAGTGCAGAAATGGAATGGACCAGTGTGGAGAACTTTAGTTAGGTGCCCATTGTTCGGAACGTTCAGGGGTCTAATGTGTATATGCCAACTGACACTTAAGCCTGCCCTGCCAAGGCTGGGATGTCAGCATGACTGGCCTTAGTGCATTGCAGGGTGAGGTGTGCCACAGTGACACAGCCCTCCTAATGCCCGCATGGGAGGATGGGTGGGAACTAGTTAATGACCTTCAGGGAGATGGAGCAGTGATGAAGCTATTTTTCCCTATCAGGAGAAGAGGAGTCATAACGCTGCTGAGCACCACAGAACGGATGAGGAATGCCAAATCTGTACATTCTCATGAAGCACGAGAGCGATACACTGGAGCTGGAATGCCACCAGCCAGTTTGCTCCTCTAGTCGCGGTGAGGCAGGGTCGCAGATGAAGATAAGAGTAGCAGGTGGCAGATGCATTTTCAGTGGGTACTGGAAACATAACGGGTTCCTCTCATCAGAAACTGAACTATCGTAGCCAGAGAGCCCATCAAAGCTCCAATGCAGATGGCACCAGACAGCAGGCCTCCACTGTCTCCTCAGCCCACCTAGTGGACTTTGATGATTGAATGTACTGATCTTTTGCCTTCCTCCCGCAGATGCACCATCTGCAGGAGCTGCCAGTGTCCCTGAGGACCCCCATTGAGCTCCAAGGAAGACATCCACCTGCACCAGCGCCACAATGTTTCTCTGAACCAGGGACCAGCGCAGATATTCACACATCGGTGGGCATTAGGTATTCGGCTCAGTGGGTAATGCACAACGGTGAGGGCACATCACACTCGCATGAGGAGCTGGCAGAGGCAGAGCCAACAGTGGGAGCACAGCTGGAGACCAGGACCATCTGCATCCGTGACAGATGACAAACCTCTGGAGTTGTCCATGTGGCAGCAGATGCTGGATGTCCTGGCGGAGATCCATGAGGGTCTGCGTGAACCTGCAAGGGGATATAGACAGGTTGAGCAAGTGGGCAAAATCTTGGCAGATGGGGAAAGTGTGAGGTCATGCACTTTGGCAGGAAGAATCAAAAGGCAGACTAATTATTTAAATGGCGAGAGACTCCAAGAAAGTACAGCACAGAGGGATCTGGGTGTTCTTGTGCATGAACAGAAAAAGTTAGCATGCAGGTGCAGCAAGTTATTAAAAAGGCAAATGGAATTTTGGCCTGTATTGATAGGGGGTTGGAGTTTAAAAATAGGGAAGCCTTGTTACAACTGTACAGGGTGTTGGTGAGGCCGCACCTGGAGTATTGTGTGCAGTTTTGGTCCCCATATTTAAGAAAGGATATACTGGCATTGGAAGCACTTCAGAAGAAATTCACTAGGCTGATTCCTGAGATGAAGGGGTTGACTTGTCAAGCATGGCTAAACAGGTTAGGCCTTTATTCATTAGAGTTTAGAAGAATGAGTGGTGATCTTATTGAAATGTACAAGATTCTGAGGGGATTTGACAGGGTAGATGCTGAGAAGATGTTTCCACTAGTGGGGGAATCTTGAACTAGGGGACATAATTATGGAATAAGGGAACACTCATTTAAAACTGAGATGCAAAGGAATTTCTTCTCTCAGAGGACAGTGAATGTCTGGAATTCCCTACCCCAGAGAGTTGTGGAGGCTAGATCAGAAAGTATTTAAGGAGGAGGTAGATAGATATTTGAAATATCGGGGAGTTGAGGAGCTGGCATGAAAGAGGGGTTGGGGCCTGGGGCAGATCAGCCATGATCTTATTGAATGGTGGGGCAGGCTTGAGGGGCCGAATGACCTACTCCTGCTCCTATTTCTTATGGAGGAGTGCACGCGGAGCATGAGTTCTACGGTGACCCTTAACACTGAGCACATAGCCTCCTCCATTGAGTGAATGGCGACTCACATGGAGGGGCATCTTGAGGACCAGACCCAGGGGTTCCTGGGGCTGCACTTGGACCTGCAAGCCCTCATGAAGGCAATGACCTCAGGAGGGGACTGCCAGTGTGAGAGATGGATGAGGAACCTAGTCTCCTTGCCGGGGCCCTGTCCATCAATGGTGAGCAGGGAGGTGCAAACACACCTCACGCTGGCAGGTGAGCTGCCTGTCATCTCTATGGGCTTCTCTCAGGGTGCTCTGGGTGAGGGCACCAACTCCTCCCCCCCCTCTGCCAGTAGCCGTGGCATCTGATGATGTCGCGACAACTGAGGAGTGCCCAGCCCTGGGGCTGGATGCACCCTCCCAGGCAGAGCCTACTCAGGCTCTACTGGCCAAAAGACAGCCACCAAGGTCATCAGGGCCACTGGGATAGCAGAGTGAGCAGGCTGCCTTCAACACCACTGGCAGCGAGGGGCAGGTACACTGAGACACAGCACCTGTAGACACAAGTTGAAGGTACGTTGAACACAGCATGGGCATATCACGGGTGATATTTTTTGCGTTAATTATTTTGATGCTTGTTTTAAAACAGAAACAAACAGACTTTGTTAGTTCAAGTGAAGTAACATAAATATTGATTTGACTTAAATGGGCTGATTGGCTGGATGGTGTGAATAGGTGCCAGACACAGCACAGGTTTGTAAAAGTATGGTATTGTGTGCTGCTGGTGTACTGGGTTGAGTTCTCATTTATTGATTGTTAGCAAAGGAGACAGAGCCATTGGCTTGCCGAGGCATTTATAACTTGGATGTCGAGCAGAAGGTTCGCTGCATCGAAGCATCCCTGGTGTCTCTGACTCCATGAGGGTTCCTGCCCTCTGCCTCGAGGCCCTCACCCTATCCCTCCCTAGGCTCTTCCTCTGAGCCATCACTTGAGTCATCCTCTGTGGCCTATGGAGCTGCCTCACTTTCCTCAGCCTCCAGTGGGTCCCACCTTGACAGATCCAGGTTGTGCAGGACACATCATGCAACGACTACGACAGACACACACTTTAGAGGATACTGCAATGCTCCACTGACCAGTTCAGGCATCTGAAGCGCATCTTCAGCAGCCGGATGGTCCTCTCCACCTAATGCTGCCCACACCCACCTGGCCTCCTCTCCCTCCTGCCCTCTCTGCCTTTTCAGAGGAGGATCCACTGGTGGAATACACTATCCCCATTAGATGGGATGCAGAGGAGCAGTGTCACGGTGCTGCAATACTCAGGGGAACCTCCCAGGGAAGATGAGGACCTGAGATGTTGAAAGGCAGGTTTGACGATCAGACGCAATGTCAAGAAACTCTGGGACAATTCTGTACTCACACAGCAAAGGACTGGAAAAGACAGGGAAAGTGCTACTGCTCCGGGGGCCTTTTATTCCACCCTTGGATGAGGAAATAATAAAAACGTGAATTCCGCCCACCACTTTTGCCCGTGTGATAAGCTATAAAATCGTACGGACAACATAAAATCGTGGTTGATAGGCTTTTTTATGACCTCAATTGGCCCTTTAATTGTCAGCAGGCCTGCCACCTCAGTATTACACACGTGCGCGATGACATCGGGTTGCATGCCCGAAGCCTTTTCACGTAATTTTACATGCATTCAGGTTGGGTGCGCACCTGATCTCGGAACGCAAAATTCAGGCCAAGAATGCCAAATTTTAAAGGGAACAATTTATACTGCATGTGAAAAAAGGAGCTGATTGGTTGACAAGCCGGCTCTGGTTGGTTGAGACACTGTCATAACGAATGCAGCAGGGAGCTATCGTCTCCCATGATTTTGTTAATTCAAAAAAGGTACAATGTCTGGAAATATTCCTTTTGCCTGCAGAGGACAGGTGACTGCATATGAATATATGTACATTCTAGCAAGCATATGTGAGCTATGTTGCAAGCCTGACTGATAATCTTAAATTGGTTGTTTGTGCAATTCTTAGTACACTTGAGATTGTTCAGCAAGTGCTGTCCAATCCCGGAATCACATCCAACATTAGACATTATGTTCTGTGTTTTGTAAGCATACATAGCTTGAGTACAGTCAGTAATCTGCCTATTGCGAACAGCCGAAGGGACATGCTATTTGATACAATCCACCAGCCATTGAGACATAAGGCAGACAAACCTGGCATCACACTGACACAGAAATTCATATACCACATTACTCATTTGTATGGTAGGCCGAACATCTTGTTGACTTGATGGCAGCATCCTGTTAGTGGAAAACACCACTCATGTTGCCCATGTGGAAAGGGGAAGGGAGAGGGACTGGCCAAGATGCTCTTGCAGAGAGCCAGCTTTGGCACAAAGGGCTGAATGATCTCCTGTGCTTGGAACCATATTCCATGATTCTAACATTTGATAATGTATGAGCTGAAACGTTTAAAAAAATATGACCAGCTGAGTGTTGAGTCAAGAAGAGCAGTTGCAAGACATTAACTCTTCTTAAGGACATACCTTCATCTACACTAATGGGAGTTGAACTTTCCAGCATTGTCCAATGGTGCAGTAGCTGTAACTAAGTTGCGTGGATTTTAATAGCATTACACTGGTTGAACAATTGGGAATGGTGCAAATACAACATTTACTTAGAACAAATCATTTTTCAGTTGCTGTGTGGAAGGAGATCATCAGTATCAATATATATGTGTGGAAAATGCATCCTTTTTATGTGTTCTCTTAATAAAATATGACTTGAATGTATTAAGTCTGTGCAATAGGTTTTGTGGCACATGATGCTTCAAAACTTAGAGTGTGCTGCACTCTAAGTTAATTATTAACCATGTTAATAAATGGTATACTTGAAGCTTCAGTTCAGCAATGTTAAGTGTTGGCTTAAATCTACGTCTAAATACGAACATGCGTACAGTTAAAAATCTGATGGCGTTTACTGTTTTGTGGTGAGTGGGCACTAAACTCACTAGAATTTTCATTAATAATGCAGAATTTTTTTGCCAATAATCTTTAAGGAGAGCTCTAATTACTTTTTACAATCTCCGGGCTTTGGTGTTTAACAAAATGGCGATGGCTTACTGCAAATTTGAAAGCCACTTGCTCTCCAGGCGGACATGAAGCAGCAACTGCTGGAAGCATGAAATGGAAGGGTCTAACCTTTAGAATTTCACAGAACTGCTCAGAGAAATAGAGAATGTTAGAGAGCTATGATTGATACCTCTAAGCCAGTAATACTACTTCCGGTGAGGTAATATAACGCTTATTTGGTAAGGGTATCAGGGGATATGGAGCATGAGGCAGATAAATGGAGTTGAGGTAAAAATCAGCCGTAATTGAATTGGTGAATTGTATGCTCATACCCCTAGGTAATAAAGTAACATTTAGCGCTCTCTTTAATTGCACCATACAGAATAGCTGCCTCATAAATGCTGTATGTTCTTCCCTTCTGTTTACCCCTTCCTACCCACAGTGCGAAAAACAGCTATGAATCACGCACAGATTTACATTTTTTTGAACTCTCTGGAGAAGGCCAGAGACCCGGGAATGATCACAGGGCAACTATTGGGAACATTTACATCATAAATGCCACAGTGATTACCTTGTGTTTTGTTTATGGACTTGCTGATCTCCCATGGTGCTGCTCAAGAGAAGTCCAGGGTGTTGAGCATTATTTTAGGAACATAGTGAACAGGAGGGAGCCGTTTAGCCCCTCGAGCCTGTTCCAACGTTCAGTGAGATCAAGGCTGATCAGTGACCGAACTCCAAATACTTGTATAAAAGCAAAATACTGCAGATGCTGGAAATCTGAAACCAAAACAGAAAATGCTGGAAAAAGTCAGCAGGTCTAGCAGCATCTGTGGAGAGAGGAACAGAGTTAACGTTTCGGGTCCGAGCTAAAGAGAAGTGGAAATGTGATGAAATTTATACTGTTAAAGGGCGGTGGGGCAGGTGAAGCTGGACAGAAGGCCAGCGATAGGTAGGGACAAAGGAAGGGATTGACAAAGATGTTATGAACTAAATGACAAAGGGAGTATTAACGGTAGTGGTTACTGCTAAAAAAGGTGCTGAAAGTGGCCTAAAGGTAAGAAAGCAGAATGTGATAATAGAGAACAAGGGTAGCATTGTGTGACAGAACAACATGGAACAAGTAACCGATGACCCTGTAAGTGTGGGGAGGGGGTGGTGGTGGGGAAAAAAATGGGATAGAAAATGGGATAGAAGGGGAGATAAAAAAAGGGGATAAAAACAAAGATAAATGAATAAAAATAAGTGGATAAATAAAAATGAATGTAGAAGAAAGGTTATTAAGAAAGGGGGGTGAGGATGGAGGAGAGTGTTTATGGTCTGAAGTTGTTGAACTTAATGTTAAATCCAGAAGGCTGTAAAGTGCCTAATCGGAAGATGAGATGCTGTTCCTCCAGTTTGCGTTGAGCTTCACTGGAACATTGCAGCAGGCCAAGGACGGACATGTGGGCATGAGAGCAGGATGGTGTTTTGAAATGGCAAGCGACAGGGAGGTCTGGGTCATGCTTGTGGACAGGCCAGAGGTGTTCCGCAAAATAGTCACCCAGTCTGCGTTTGGTCTCCCCTAGTATAGAGAAAACCAGATTGGGAGCAGCAGATGCAGTAGACCAAATTGTAGGAGGTGCAAGTGAAGCTCTGCTTCACCTGAAAGGAGTGTTTGGACCCTTGGCCAGTGAGGAGGGAGGAGGTAAAGGGGCAGGTGTTACACCTTCTGCGATTGCATGGGAAGGCACAGTGAGAAGGGGTTGAGGTGCTGGGGGTGATGGAGGAGTGGACCAGGGTGTCTCAGAGGGATTGGCCTCTACAGAATGCTGACAGGGGGTGCGAGGGGAAGATTGGCGGTGGCATCATGCTGGAGTTGACAGAAATGGCGGAGGATGATCCTTTGAATTTGGAGGCTGGTGGGGTGAAAAGTGAAGACAAGGAGGACTCTATCATGGTTCTGGGAGGGAGGGGAAGGTGTGAGAACAGAGGCACGGGAGATGGGTCAGACACGGCTGAGGTCCCTGTCAACCACAAAGGGGAGCAACCTCAGTTAAGGAAGGAGGAAGACATGTCAGAAGCACTGTTTTGGAAAGTGGCATCATTGGAACAGATGCGACGGAGGTGAAGGAACTGAGAGAATGGCATGGAGTCCTTACAGGAAGCGGGGTGTGAGGAGCTTTAGTTGAGGTAGTTGTGGGAGTCGGTGGGCTTATAATGAATATTAGTGGACAGTCTATCAGCAGCAATGGAGACAGAGAAGTCAAGGAAGGGAAAGGAAGTGCCAGACATGGACCATGTGAAGGTGATAGAGGGGTGGAAATTGGAAGCAAAATTGAAAAATCTTTCCAGGTCCAGATGATGAAGTGGCACCGAAACAATCATCGATGTACCAAGAAACAAGTTGGAACAGTCTGGAAGGCTGTGACGTGCCTGATCAGAAGATGGGGTGCTATTCCTTGAGCTTGCATTGGGCTTCACTGGAACAGAGCAGCAGGCCGAGAACTGAAATGTGAAAGGTGGTGAATTAAAACGACAATCAACTGGAAATTCGGAGTTTTGCCTGCAAACTGAACGGAGTTTTCCACAAAGTCATCACCCAACCTGCGTTTGGTATCCCCATTACAGGGGAGACCGCATTGTGGCCAGAGAATACAATAGACTAAATTGAAGAAAGTACAAGTAAGTCACAGTTTAAGCTGGAAAGAATGTTTGAGGCCTTGGATGGTGAGGAGAAAGGAGGTAAAAGGGCAGGTGGTACACCTCCTGCAATTACATGATGAGGTGCCACGAGAAAGGGATGAGTTGTTGGGGGTGAAAGGGGAGTGGACCAGGATGTCCTGGAGAGAAAGGTCCCTTCAGAATGCTGATAGGGGAAGGTGTGTTTTGTGGTGGCATCATGCTAGAGGTGGCAGAGGATGAACCTTTGAACATGGAGGCTGGTGGAGTGAAATGTGAGGACAAGGGGAACCACATCATGGTTCTGGGAGAGAGGGGAAGGGTGAGGGCAGATGTGCAGGAAATGGGTCGGGCCCTATCAACCACAGTGGGGAACCCTTGGCTGAGGAGAAAGGAATACATATCAGAGGCACTGTTGCAGAACATGTGAAGGAGAGGGAGAAACTGGCAGAATAGAGTGGAATCCTTACATAAGGCAAAGTGTGAGAAAGTATAGTCAACGTAACTGTGGGAGTCAGGAAGTAAGTTCTGTTGTGTTTATGCAATGATTGTCTTTCATCATGGCTATGGCGGTAAAAACCTATTGCTCTATTAATGATTGATTAATGATAATCATTCAAATATGAAATTGACTGTAGTATTATAATTAAAAATAATGTCAGTTTCATGCATTGCACTGTACTTACATACTGAAGCAGGCTATTTGTAACTTACTACTGGTTAATATGCGTGGCAATGTGATAAGATTTACTGTTGTTTTCTGTAAGTTGCAAAGGCTTTTTCAGCACGTTCAACAGAGTGTTTGCTGTATTATGGCTTGTTGCAGATTTCTCCTCTTGCACTCTCCTTTGGTCTTCTACGTGCTGCTGACTGCCTGGCTCAGGTTCCTCCTCTCACACTCTCCTCCAGGAGATGCTCATTGCCTGTCCCAGGGTCCTCCTCTCACACTCTCCTCATCAGGCTTGGCACAAATATGGACAAAGGAACTGAATTCCTGAGGTGAGATGAGAGTGACTGCCCTGGTCATCATTTGACCTAGTGTGGCATCAAGGAGCCCTAGCAAAATTGAAGTCAATGGGAACCAGCGAGAAGTCTCCACTGGTTGGAAACATATCTAGCACAAGGGAAGATGGTTGTGGTTCTTGGAGGTCAATCATCTCAGCTCCAGGACCTCACTGCAGGAGTTCCTCAGGGCAGTGTCCTGAGCCCAACCATCTTCAGCTGTTTCATCAATGACTTTCCCTACATCATAAGGTCAGAAGTGGGGATTTCCGCTGATGATTGCACAATGTTCAACAGCATTCACAACTCCTCAGACACTGATGCAGTTTGTGTCTGCGAGCAGCAGGACCTGGACAACTTTCAGATTTGGGCTGATAAGTGGCAAGTAGCATTGGTGCCACACAAGTGCCAGACAATGACCATCTCCAACAAGAGAGAATCTAACCATCTCCCCTCGACATTCAATAGCAATACCATTGCCGAATCCCCCACTATCTACATCCTGCAGGCAGTACCTGGGAAAGGGGGTGCAGACAGTTCCAAACACCGGGCCCTGAGGGCTAGGAAGCCCAGGCTCAGTGTTCTGAATGGAGTTTCTTGTCATCCAGCCTGAGCAGCAAGAGCTGCAGAACTGAAAGACAGGCTTTAAAAACAAACTGGAACCATCGGTCTGACAGTTCTGGTTTATTAAAGCCAGTCTGCCAGTGTCAGGTCAGTTTCACTGAGTTGCTGTGAACCATAGAACCATAGAACACTACAGCACAGAAAAAAGGCCATTCAGCCCTTCTAGTCTGTGCCAAAATATTATTCCGCTAGTCCCATTGACCTGCACCCAGTCCATAAACCTCCAGACCTCTCCCATCATGTATCTATCTAATTTATTCTTAAAACTTAAGAGTGAGCCCGCATTTACCATGTCAGATGGTAGCTCGTTCCACACTCTCACCACTCTCTGAGTGAAGAAGTTCCCCCTAATGTTCCCCCTAAACCTTTCCCCTTTCACCCTAAAGCCATGTCCTCTTGTGTTTATCTCTCCTAATCTAAGTGGAAAGAGCCTACTCACATTTACTCTGTCTATACCCCTCATAATTTTGTAAACTTCTATCATATCTCCCCTCATTCTTCTAAGCTCCAAGGAATAAAGTCCTAACCTGTTTAATCTTTCCCTGTAACTCAACTCCTTAAGACCCGGCAACATCCTAGTAAATCTTCTCTGCACACTTTCAATCTTGCTGATATCCTTCCTGTAGTTAGGCGACCAGAACTGCACACAATACTCCAAAGTTGGCCTCACCAATGTCTTATACAACTTCACCATAACATCCCAACTCCTATACTCAATACTTTGATTTATGAAGGCCAGTATGCCAAAAGCTTTCTTTACAACCTTATCTATTTGTGACGCCACTTTCAGGGAACTATGTATCTGAACTCCCAGATCCCTTTGTTCCTCCACTCTCCTCAGTGCCTTACCATGGCAGTGCTACTGTGCTGCTGCTTCCGACCTTTGGGCAGCTTCGTAGTTACGATTGTTTTTTGAAAAGCCCACCAGAAAACCATAAAGTTACCCGAAGGCCGGAAGCAGTTCCTGTCCGCTGTTATCATCAGGAGAGTGGTTGAAAATCTGCTTGAAAAATGTTAAGTGAAATCCCTGTAATAGTTCTAGAGCTAATCGGATGCTGGGGGGGTGAGGGGGTGGCGGGGGGTGTGTGGGGGTGGTGGGAGTGGTGAGGGGGTGAGGGAGGTGAGTTGGAAGAGTGTTGAGGGAGGTTGAGGGGTTGAGGGAGGGGTAAGGGGGGTGGGTGCGAGGGGTGGTGTGGGATGATCCGCATGGGGGAGTGAGGGATGCTGGGGTGAAGGGGTGACGAGAGGGTGCTGGGTTGGTCAGGGAGAATGGGTGGGGTGGGGTAAGGGAATTGTGGGGTGTTAGTGTGGGCTGATGCAGGCATGTGGGGGTATGGGGTGAGGGCTGGTGGGGGTGTGGTGGGGCGGATGAGGTAGGGGGAGATCACTTTTAAGGTTTAGTGTCGCAAGATTAAATACTTTACCCTTCTCAAAATTATCTTTTGAATTTAAACCAGCATGTAAATAGCAGTTTAAATTTTCATTATGCACTAAAGTAGGTAGGCACAGTTCTGATGACGTGTGGTGTTGGTGTACCAAAGGCTTGGGAATCTTGGGCCTCATCAAAATAAATGTAAGAAACTAAAAACCAGGATTGAAGTAAAACAGGGTGTTGGCTCATTGTCTCCCATTTTATTTCTCTTGCAAAGTCTGGAAATGAAATACATATTTGTCAGTAGGAGATTGTTTAAAGAAAGGTTTCTCCATCCTAGGTTCACCCCAAATAGGCTGTAAATTCACAATGCAAAACACCATTTATATGAAAGTTTCTGGAGGAAGGAGAAACAATCCAGTTCTTGAGTTAAAGCTGTACTGAATTTTGTACCAAGTATTGTTCTTCTCCGTAAAATTCAGATCAACAATTCAGTCCACATTTTTGCTGAGCTGCTTGTACATGTCCGTTTGACAAATCCTAGGGATAGTGTCATTAGCATAAAAGGGAAAGATGCCATTTATGGTATATTGTGGGTTGGCACCAGAGAAGTCAGAATGGTAAGGTTGTATTAGCTACAGAGTTGATTTGTTTGTAACTGTAGTGATTTCTTTATAACCACTTTCCTAAATCAGTTGATTGCTTTGTGATTAATTATGCTTACAGAATCAGCACTGGGCCTCCGATTTCACCATTGCTACTGTCACTCTGCCTCCTGCATAGAGGTGTAATGAAAAAAAAGACAAAACCTACTTTTATACAACACTTTTCAGGATGTCCCAAACTGCTTAACAGCCAGTTCAATATTTTTGAGTTGTAGCCACTGGTATAATTTCAGCAATGTTATCAAATGGCAGCGCAGCCTTCATGAGCTGAATGGCCTACTCCTGCTCCTAAAACGTATGCTCGTACATCATTCTGGAATGGATGAGATGAGCAGGGATAGATGATGCTTGTCATCCATAATTATCTTGCATACAGAGGATGAAATCATGGCTGGAGTTCTGCTTGTTTTGTTGCTAGTGGAATTTTACTGTGAGTGGGCGTTATGGGATGACATTGCCAAGATTTAATTTCTTTTTATTCATTCATGGAATGTGGGTGCCACTGGCTGGGCCAATATTTATTGCCCATCCCAAATTGCCCTTGTTCAGAGGGCATTTAAGAGTCAACCACATTGCTGTGTGTCTGGAGTCACATGTAGGCCAGACCAGGAAGGACAGCAGATTTCTTTCCCTAAAGGACATGGACTCATTGTGAATCTGCAACCTGTTCTGCATTGCACAATATTCTCGAGTCTTTTCCATTGGCTTCAGTCCTGTCCTTTTGTCTACTTACGTATTACTCCATTCTATCTTGGTGCTTTTTATGAATTTTTTGAGGTATTAAGATTTTTTGATAAAGTTGTGTTACACAATAGATATTGAAAACATATTGCTGTGAGAAGCAGCAATCAGCAGAGCCTTCAAACTTACTAATCAAGAAAACTCAGATACAATTGTGAACCATTCAGTCTTGGTCCTCTGGCCTCTTAAAACTTGTGTTGCACAAAGATGCCTGAGGGCTCCAATGCTTCTCACTGGCAATGAAGACCTATATTGTTCAATCATTCCACTATGTTGCTCAGGAGTCATTTGATCTTTCTATTCTGTGAGATTACCAACAACATAGGATCCAATTGCAATAGGATTGCTGGTAAAATAGGATCCTTGTAGAAATAATTGCATTGAATAATATCATGCACCCAGGCAGGAGAATGTCTTTAATTTCTTCTAGCATCATTTTGCTAGGGCATTTCCGTGCTTATTTGGTGAATTGTTTGGTGAATCTTGAAAAAGGAAAAAATTATCATGCATGATTGAGGGGAAAGGTTAAAAGAGGGTGGGTTTAAGGAGCCCAGGAACAGAAGAAGCATCAGGGCCCATGATTTCTCTCCCTGGCCCAGCCTGAAGGTTACATTGACAAGAAACTTAACTGGACCAGCCACCTAAATACTTTTGCTACAAAGACAGGTCAAAGGTTAGGAACTCTGTGGCAACTAAGTCACCTCTCAATTCCGCAAAGCTTGTCCACCGTCTACAAGGGCAAATAGGGAAGGACAATAAATGCTGCTATCCTCTGTTGAATCCCATTGGACACACTCGGGTCTGTGAAGTGGCACCTCAGCTGATATATCAAAGTCCCTAAGGGAATAAGAAGTGATGCAAGTCATTGGAAAAAAATTGAATGCTGTTAATTTTACTCTAAAGAGCATTGAGGTCAAGGAACAGCAGCATGGTTTTGGAAGCAAAAGATATGCCTCACAATTTATTTGAACCTTTTGAGAAAGGTTGCAGAATGCAGAATCTCCAGCGGATATTAAATACTTGGATATGGTTAACAAAATAAGAAAGACTTGCATTTGTCCAGTCCTTTTCATGATCTCTGGATATCCCAAAGCAATTTACAGAAAATAAAATACTAAAGAAGTGTATTCACGATTGTAACATTGAAAACACGACAGCCAATTGGCGCAGAGTAAGTTCTCAAAATCAGTAATGTGATAATGAGCAGAAAGTAGAGGAGCAGATGGGGGGCTGTATTTTATGTGCCCGGCCGGGGTGCTTTCAGTGGGTGGCACATAAAATAGGGTGGGTGCCCACCCCACCACCTTCCTGCCCACCCCTGGGCACACCCCCATAATATGAGGATGTGGTCTTGGGCAAAATTGGCAACCCACCCATCCTATTTAAATAAATAACCCAGGGTCAGTTGACCCTGATAATGCATGGGCAATCGGGTGGGAGCAGGCAGGCTGTTTTTTTGAAGAATATTTCAGAGGCTGGAAGGAAGAGCATTTACTGTCTTTGGGGTCAACTTTTGCAGATTGGGTGCAGCCCCCCTCAGATAGCACCTCCTCTCTCTTCCTACCTGCTCGCACAATTAAACATACCATCCCTACCACCACCCCACCCCCCTGTGCCCACCACCAACATCACCCACCTGCTCCCCCACACCCTCCCTAAACTGTTCAAACCCTTCCTGCCCAAGACCCTGGACTTATCTGGCTTCGGGATCCATGAGCCTTCTTCTTCTTCCTGGTTGCAGTACTAGCACTGCGCACTAATACACACTTGGCGTTGCCAGGACTGATGGCCAATCTGAAAATGAAGAATGTGCACTGCTGCAGGAGAGGCTAGGAGAATGGTATTCTGTGAATTGCTCATTTGGAGAGCCAGCAGAGACACAACAGGCTGAATGGCCTCCTTCTGTGTTGTAACAACTCTGTGATACTGAACGTCCTAAAGGAGAGAAACGGAGGGGTTCAGGGAGGGAATCCCAGAGCTGACGACCTAGGCAACTGCCAATGGTGTATCGTGTTTTTGTAATGAAATAAAGGTACCAGTCACTCATAAGAGATTGGTTAAACACATTGTGGGTTCATTATTAAGACTAGGTACATGAAAACAGATATACAAAGGTAGGAAGCTTGAAGACATCAGCAGCAGAGCTGTGTGTGCCGTGTTCTGCTCAGAGGCCAATTTAAAACTGAGACTGGATCACATGACATACTTCTCATCTAGTGATGGCATGATGCTATCCTTTAAAGGCATATTACAACATCCCGTTTTTTGTTAAAGAGACTTTCATCCCTTACAAAGAAGTATAACAATTTTCAATACATGTTTATGTTTAGTTACCATTGTGTAGGTGTATAGAACTGATGAATCTATGGGCAGAATTTTGTCCTAGACGTGCGGGTTCGGCAGCGGTGGGTGGACGGGAAGCTGACTGCCACCTGCGACCGGCAGTGCCCCGCGATTTTAGGCAGGCGGGTCAGTTCAGGTCCATCCAGCGTAAGACGTGGCCCGTGAATGTGCGCGAAGGGGCAGGCGGGGGCTTAATGTCCGCCAGGTCTAATGGTGACCTGATGGCTGATTTAAATGTGGCCCCGGCAGCCCCTGGAAGGCTGCCATCGAAGGACACGGAGGTCCTGTGAATGGAGACCATGGCAGCTGGACACAGCAGGCGGGTGGGGCAGGTCAGCAGGACACTCAGCCCCGCGTTTTTCAGACGAGTGCCTCGCTGCCCTCCTGGAGGAGGAGGCAGCCAGGAGAGAAACACTTGTCCCCAGGGACGGGAGGAGGAGGCCCCCTCACCTCACCAAAAAGGCCTGGGAGGAGTGGCATCCAGGGTCAGCAGCCACGACGTGGTGAGGCGCGCATGGGTCCAACAGCAGCTTCAAGGATCTGCTGCAATCGGGAAGGGTGAGCACCGTGTTGTCCTGGGTCACTTTGCAGAAGAGGTAAGAGCTGCCCATCCCCCCATGGACCTCAGGCTTGTTACAGTGTGAGTGGCAAATGTCAGTGAGGCAGGAGCTGGCCAAGAGGATGAGCCCTGGCTGCTTGGACTGAGTGCCTTGTGGCTCCAGGGTCACAAACAGGCTGAACCCTGCGAGGTGTTCCTCAGGTGGGGTTGGCCAGACTGTAATGGTGCTGCAGGTTGAGGGTACACTAATCAATGCTCCTCTATCCTTCCAGGAGAAAACATCCCATAACAATGCAGAGGGGTCACAGAATGGCAGGGGACCCCCTCACCTCCTCATCCTCAGTAGATATGAGCAGGAGGCCCTGGAGCTGGAGAGGTGCCATGCACCTCGGTCAAGCAGCTGTGGTGAGGTTGGGGTGCCAGAGGGAGGTAAGAGTGCAGCACACCGAGGTGAGAATGTGGGATTTTGTAACCATTCCAGTGTAGTTTCTATACTGATGTGAGCCTCAAACCTGGAATGCCCATTGATAATGGAAAGCCGAGGGCACCATGATGCAGATCTCTGTCTCATCAGGTCACCAGGCATGCACACTGACAGTCTAATGACTTAAACTAATGACATGTCCTTCTTCTCCCTTTTAGGCTCACCAGCAGCCCCTTGTTGTGAGGAGCATGAAGGGCCACCCCTGATCCCAGAGAACCAGCATGCTGAGCACGCACCAGCGTCACACCCGCTCTGTCAAGCAGGCACCAGCACAGATACCTGAACCTCAGTGGGCATAAGACTGGCGTCTAGTATCTCAGTGGACAGCGGTGAGGGCACTTCACACCCACTTGAAGTGCAGGAAGAGGCAGAGAATGACCAGGGCACCGGCAGTCAGAGGACTGCTGGGGACCAGGACAATGCTCAGTCGATGGCTGATGATGGGCCTCTGGAGTCGTCCCTGAGGCAGCAGATACTGGATGCAGGGTGTGCGGAAGGATCTGGTGGAGATACGCGAGGGAATGGGTATCATGATGTCCATTGTGGAGGGGTCCCCGTGGAGCATAAGCACTGTGTTGACCCTCATGGCCGAGTGCAATGCCTCCTCCATGGAGAGAGTGGCAACTCCCATTTAGAGACTCCTCCAGGGGCTCAATCAGGGGTTTCTGGCGATGCGCTCGGACCTGCCAGCCCTCACACCGGCAATGACTTCAGCTGGTCAGTGTCAGTGTGGAAGATGGATTGGGCACCCAGTGTCCCAGCTACGTGCCTGTCCATCAATGGTGAGCAGGGAGGTCCATAGCGACCTGACGTTGGCACACGAGCTGCCTGTCATCTCTACGAGCTCCTCTCAGGGTGCCCCGGGTGATGGCAGCAGCTCCTCCGCCCCTCTGCCAGTGATTGTAGGATTTGATGAGGCTGCGGCGACTGGGGAGATGCCAGCTGTGGCACTGGCCACTCCCTGCCAGGTGGGCCCAACACAGGCTCCAGGGGCCAGCGGATGCCCGCCAAGGTCATCAAGGCCAACAAGACAGCAGAGTGAGCAGGCTGTCACCAATTCTGGCACTAGCGAGGGGGGAGCAACTAGACAGAGCACTCACAAATGAAAAGTTAAAGCACCTTAAACACAACACGGCCCAATCACGAGTGATATTTGTTTCCCCCATTTTTCTGTTCCTTTATTTAATGGTGTGATGGAAAACACTGGTTAGTGTTAATTTCTGCAATGTTTGTCAGTCACCAGTAAATGTTGTTTATTTTGTGCTATTGGCCTGAGTATGCTTCATTTGCTCTTTAGATGTGGGGTAAGCCATGATTTTATGATGGACGTGTGCCTCATTAAACTTTTTTGCAATAGCACATAGTGCATGTTGTTGACCAAGGAACTGGTCCTGTCAGGGATCGCATATGGAGCCTGCAGCCTTGGCATGTGGTGGTTTTTATTTGGTAGTCTAGCTGAATGAGCTTTGGATAAAAGCTTCTCGGGTGACCCTGCCTTCCTGGAGGTTATCCAGGTCTGCGTCTATGCCTTCAGCTTTCTCCTCACCGTGCTCGTCCTTGGACTCACGACTGGACTCATCGTCTGTTGCTTGTGCAGCTGCATCATGATCTTCTTCCTCTACTGTGTCTCCCCCTTGCCAGTGCCAGATTGTGTAGAGTGCAACCTGCAACCAGGATCAGTGGCACTGCTCCGCCTCAACGGTCCAGCCATCGGAAGCACATCTTGAGAAGACCGATGGTTCTCTCTACCACCACCCTTGTGGAGGCATGACTTCTATTGTACCACTGCTCAGCCTCTGTTCTTGGTGGCTGAGAGGCGTCGTAAACCACCTTTTAAGGGGATAGCCCTTGTCACCCAGCAGCCATCCATCCAGTCGTGCCAGAGCACTGAAGAGTCTCGGCACCTGGGAGTGTCTCAGGATGTAAGCATCATGGGAGCTGCCTGAGTACCTTGCACAGACTTGTAGAATCAGCATCCTGTGATCACACACTATCTGCACATTCATGGAGTGGAAGCCCTTCCTGTTGATGAAGGCACTGGGCTCACCCACTGGCGCCTTGAAGGCCACTTGTGTGCAGCCAGTTGCATTCTGGACACGGGGGAACCCAGCGATCACTGCAAAGCCTCTGGCTCGCTCTGCCTGGCTGGTCTCATCTGTACGGTTAAGAATGTAAGTCAATGCACACTTGAACAGAGCGTCTGTCACCAGTTTGAGGCAACTATGGACAGCTGATTAGGAGACTCCACACAGATCCCCCACTGACCCCTGGAAGGAGCTAGGGGCATAGAAGTTGAGGGCCACCATGAACTTCAGTGCCACTGGCATGGGGTGTCCACCCACACAGTCAGATCTGATCTCTGGGCCGATTCTCTGACAGATGGAGGTCGCAGTCTCCCTCGAGAGACAGAGCCTCCTTCGGCACTGCACCTCAGACATATAGAGGTAGCTGCATCACCAACTGTAAACCCTGACAGTAGGATAATGGCATCTCTGTGGCCCCTTCTGCCTTGGCCTTCCGGTTGGCCCGGCGCCCCTTGTGCTTGCACCTCTCCTCCCACAAGTCACTCCCCTGGAAGCTGAATAGGGACACCTGGCCTGCTCCCCCTGCCAGCCCTCTCTTCGTCCTCAGAGGAGATGCCTCCAGCAGAGACCACAATCCCCATTACCAGGGTAAGGCAAGGCTGTCCCTTAGCTGGAAGGCTCCACGTGGTGTGAATCCTCCTAGGGTCCGGACATCAACGCTGAGTCCTGAACTGAAGCCTTTAAACTCTCTGAATGCAGCGCTGAAGCGAGATGAAGCTGTCCTGTTCACAGAAGCAACCAGCAGCAAGTGAAATCCTGCACTCCTCGCTAATTGCTTTGACAAGACCACTGACCCCTCTTATCCCACCTGTGGATGAGGTTTGGATAATTGTGGCCTGCCCGCCTTCCCGATTTGCCCATGCGACAGCCTGAAAATCGCACGGGCTTCGTAATGTCGGAGACAATTGGTCTCTCGAGGGCCTTAACTGGGCAGTTAATTAATGACGGGCACGCATCCATCTCCATCACTCACCTTCCGAGCGAAATACCACGAGAGTGCACGTTGATGTCGGCATGCTCAGCCAATGTCAACGCGCTTTATTTCACTAAGATAAAGGCAAAATACTACGGATGCTGGAAATCTGAAACAAAAACAAAAAATGCTGAAAAAGCTCAGCAGGACTGACAGCATCTGTGCAGAGAAAGACCAAGTTAACGTTTCGAGTCCGTATGACTCTGAAGCCGGTCACACGAGCTCAAAATGTTAACCCTGTCTTTCTCTCCACAGATGCTGTCAGACCCGCTTGGTCATTTCAGGAGCGCGCCCACACGCTGAGCAAAATGCCCTACCCAGTGAGTCTCTAAGGCGTAATGATAAACTGCTGGGACACCCTGGTCCTGTAATGGTAACCTTGTCAGGAGGTTTCTTTAATTGCTCAAAGTGATCTGTGAGATTGTCATTCTTGGATGTTGCTCCTGGTTGTATTTGGGATCTTGTCCTCAATGCACTAGGACTGCTCGGTGGTTGAGAGATTGAATGGACCTGATATGTCCTGGGGCCTTTCTGCATAATGACTTCATAGAACCTTGGTTCTAAGCAAATCCTTGTCACTTCATACTGGTTGTTACATACCTTCCGTGGGATCCTGGATGTGAACTTACTGTCCCAATTCTAAACTTGGCAATTCTGTACCCACTTTTTATCGTGCACATTGGTCATATTCTTTTGCAGTTTTAAAAGTTGCTCTCTAGTTTCTGAGGGAGTAGAATGGGTAAGAGTAGCTAAATTGCTATGCACTGGTTTGCCAAACTTGAGCTCTGTTGCTAATGAAATAGCTACACTTAAATGTGTCATTCTCAGATATAACATTGCAATGCATAGGTCTTTCTTGGTCTGTCTACATTTGGGAATTAGAGATCTCACTGTGCAATTCATTTGTTCAGCTAGGCTATTAGATCTAGGTAATGAGGAGAAAAAGTAATCTGATCAATTTTCCACTTTTCACACATTTCCTGAAATGACTAATCAACAAATTGCAAACTTTTATCTGTAATGATCTCTCTAGGTACACCAAATAAACTGAAAATAGAATTTAGAGTGTCAGCAATAGTTGTGCTTGACGTATTGTGCACTTGACTAATAATGGAATACTTGGTAAAGGTGTTGATGATGACTATAAAATCAGTGCCATGAAAGAGATTGGATGCGACTTTGCACCTCATGTAGAATCGATGGTTCTTTGTGTTGACTTGGCATACGCTCTTGCCAGTCTCACGCTTCTCAACAAGGACTTCAATGTTCTGTTGAAGATTCATACGGACTGGAAATGTTAACTGTGTTCCTGACCGCAGATGCTGTCAGTCCTGCTGAGTTTTTCCAGGTATTTTTATTTTTGTTTTGGATTTCCAGCATCTGCAGTTTTTTGTTTTTACTTCAATGTCATTGTTCATACACGGCCAATAGACTGTCTCTCTTGCGAGTCTTCTCATCTGATCTATGCTCATGTGTGAGTGATGAGGTTGTTGAAGAATATCAGGTTGCATGGTATGATGACCTGCCTGCCTTTAAAAATAACTCCCTGGAAGTTGCCTAGCTCATCCCAGTAAGGCCAAAATGGTCTCACGTTCGGAAACATACTGAATTAAATCAGGTGATCCTTCGATGATGGTTTTCCTCAGTTTCTATAGTGTAGAATCTTTCTCCTTTTCTTCTTACAGCTGCTGGCATTTGCATTGCGCACAGTGTACCAGATCAATTGACGGAATTGCATTCTCCTGCAAGTGTAATGTTATAGCCCCCTTGAAACTGTCAATTCTGTCAAAACATTCTAGATATTTTGATGTTAGGTCATGATCTGAGGTGTGAGAAGAAGTTTCTGAGGTCTATCTGCCTTGTGATGTCTAACTAATTCCATGGATTATGACTAGTGTGAGGTCACAGCATGCCGTGACTTTAGTTTCCACAATGTAGAACATCTGTGACAGCCAGGACAATGGATCCTGCACATGGAATAAGTGAACCGCTGTATGCTGAATGTTTCACAGCAGTAAGTTTACCCTTGACCTTCCATGTCTGCGGATACAGGTCTTTTAGAATTCACAGGGGTAGCATGTTGGCACAAGGCCCTGTAACAAACTTGGTTACCAACTTTCTTAGGGCAGATAATTTGAATCTTCGCAAATACTTCGAATGATCTTATGGCATGTACGTTTTTCATGAGATTGACGGTGTGAAACATGTGTTCACAGTCCTTTGTCTCATTCTGCACATCATCATCATTTCCTGGTTTGCCAGTCACCTCATATATATCTTTCTGACAGGATCCAAGATAATCATTCTTATTGCTTGAAGGTATCCACTGTGTACAGCCTGTTTAGATCAGTGTACAGCTCTTTGTAGCTACATCAGCCTTTTCTCTAGTGAACTGCCACTGACAATAGCCCTTACTACCATATGTGTTGCAAAATTGATGAAAATCTGAGCATTTTCTTGGCCACACCTTTCACATGTTTTGCTGAGTTTGGGTGTCTGAGGAATTGTGTCAACAATTGGGGTTCTACCTGGGATCTGTAAGTTTCATTGCCCTCCGAGGATCAATTCGTACTTATATCCATCCTTGAGTAGCTCTTCAATGCTATACGTTTTGGGCTTGCACAGCAGATCATTCTGGAATGCTGCCGTGGGAGTAGATGAAATTACCAATTCAACAATTCTGTCTGCTAGCTCTGCGTTTGAAAAATCGCAGTACGTACCCTTTTCTCTGCATCTGCTGGAGAAGTGGTCTATGATTCTGAAGGCTGTTGTTGAAACGATATGAACTCTAGTTGATGAATAAAGAAGTTTAACCTGATTCTGAACCGATCTTCCAATGTAGTCCATGTCTTTTCAGGATCCTTTAGCTCTTCTTCTGTTCATCCTGCTGCGTTCAGCCTGTGTAGACCTTCATTCCCAATTGCTAGGAGAATTTTTATGGCTTTCTTGTCTGGTTCAGACACACCTGAATCAAGAAACCATAGCTCTGCACAATGTTTAAACATTCTGAATGCGGATAGTAAATCAGCTGCATTCCAATTCAAACTAGGGAATTTTGTGGACATTTTGACAATATCCCTTTGACTTTCCTCCTTGCTTTATTCAATTTACTGCTCAGCAATCCCTAAGGCCACCCATTATAGTCATAACCTTGTCTGGCCCCATTTTTATAACAGTGTTTTTGCTTATTTTTTGTTTGACTCTCCGCTGCTCACTATCGATCTGACCCACACCCTGGTCACTCAGTATTGGTACAGTATTGGTCACTTTATTTAAGGAAGGATGTAAATACATCAGAAGCCATTCAGAGAACTAAGACCAAACTAAGACCTGCAAAGGTGGGTTGTCTTATGAGGAAAGGTTGGACACACTAGGCTTGAATCTGCTGAATTTAGAAAAGTAAGAGGCAATTTGATTGAAACATTTAAGATCCTGAGGGGACTTGACAGGGTGGGTGTGGAAAGGATGTTTCCTCTTGTGGGAAAATCTACAACGAGGGGGTCACTGTTTAAAAATACGTGGTCATCCATTCAAAACAGAGATGAGGCGAAATTTTTTCACTCAAAGGGTCGTAAGTCTTTGGAACTCTCTTCCTGAAAAGGTGCTGGAAGCAAAGTCGTTGAATATTTTAAAGGCAGAGGTGGATAGATTCTTGGTAAGCAAGAGGGCGATAGGTTATCGGGGGGTAGGCAGGATGTAGATTTCAGGTTACTATCAGATCAGCCATGACCTTATTGAATGGTAGAGCAGGCTCAAGGGGCTGAATGGCCTTCTCCTGCTCCTTGATCACATGTTCATATGTTCGCCTTTCCCGACTGAACTAGCCCAGTACTGGTCCTCTCGACATGCTGTCCCACTCATTGAACTGACAGCCTATGCACTGCATTCTCACCACAAGGGATCTGTCCATCTGCTTACTAACTCTTTACTTGAGCACTGCATCTTCAAAGCTTTTCTGTGCAGTCACCACACAGCAACTGCAACACACTCCAATGCTGCGACTTCATTGTACTCTGAACAAAATTTCAAGGGTCGTCTCATGCCATGTATCAAGATCTAAGACTGTTCACCATGTCGTACCTGTACTTAGTCTTATTGCCATGTTGCTTGAGCACCACTGAACACTGTGCTGTGTTTTTATAATGCGATAAAGGTACCAATCACTCATAAAGGATTGGGTAAATATGTTGTGGGTTCATTTATTAAGAATGGGCACGTGAGAACAGAAATACAGAGGCAGAAAGCTTGAAGACATCAGCAGCAGAGCTGTGCGTACTGTGTCCTGCCCACAGGCCAAAGTGAAACTGAGACTGGGTCACATGACACACTTCCCTTCTAGTGATAGCATGGTGCTACCCCTAAAAGGCACATTACAACAGGTGAAGTAATAAAATCAGGATTTGCACTAGAGGCCAGAATTGGGGGTGTGTAGATCTCAGAGGATCATAGAGCTGGAAGAGATTATTGGGATCGGGAGAGGCAAGGCCATGGATGGATTTGAAAATAAGGATGAAAATTTTAAGATTGAAGTGGTGCCAGACTAAGGACTTGGTGAAAGTTAGGAGAGATTTCAATGAGCTCAAGTTTATAGAAGATGGAAAATGAGAGATCAGTCAGGAGTGTTTTAGAATAGTCAAGTCTATAGAGAAGAAAGGCATGAACGAGGGTTTCAGCAGAAGATGGGACTTAATAGTACTAGAGTAAGATGCTGTTATGCAGGTGGAAGTAAACATTGCTGGCAATGGCACTGATATCTCGTCGGAAGCTCACTTTGGTGTCAAATACAACACCAAGATTACAAGTGATTTGACTCGGCCTCAGGCAGTCGCTAAGGAAAGGGATGGAGTCAACGGCTAGGGAACAGGGTTTGTGGTGGGGTCTGAACAAAATGGCTTCCCAATATTTAGTTGGAGGAAGTTTCTCCTCACCCAGTACTGAATGTCGGACAATCTGATAATGCAGAAACAGGTGGAAGAGTCCAGGGTGGCGGTGGTGAGGTGGAGCTAAGTGTTTTCAGCACTCACAGGGAACTTGACATCGTGTTTTTGGATGATGTCGCCAAAGGTCAGTGCGTAGAGGAGAAAACAACAGTTGCTCATACTTCAACCAGATGTAAAGGCAGCTGCTGTAACTATGCCTTGATATTGTCCATCAGGCCAAAACATTGGCACATTCCAGAGCTTAAGGAATGAGCACCCAAGCCTGTAAGCCTCTGCCAAATTATTTGATGCTTTGATTTCTGTCATATTTTTTACACAAAAGTTCAAAACCACAATTAGCCATGAATTACTGAAATTTGCTTTAGGTTTTGGGAAAGATATTCTATACCTAACAGTGTCCCACTTCAATTCTGAGTCACATCATGAGCAAAGTCTGGAGCTATTAATTCATTCTATTTTCATTATTTTTGTCTTTATGTGCAATGTGTTGGCATTCTAGATAATGTAAAAATAAATGCAGCATGCGGATAATTAAGTCGTGAGATCCTACAGTTCTTATTTATTTTGATTGTTCCTTTCATAGTCTTCATTACCCTGAAGAAATTACACTTTCAAACTTTTCACTATAATTGCAATTTTTCTATTACAATATTGCACTTCTAAAATGTATGTATGTGTTTGTTTCTCTGTTCCCTCCCACCTTCTTCAACACCAGTGCTAGTAAGAAGACATGTTCACAGAAATAATGGTTGACTCACACATCACTTTCACTCTTCCCCTGCATGTTGGTAAAGTGCCTGTTGAGATTGCTAGCCTGGTGTGATAGGGGCTGCAGGCACAAAAATGAGTCTGAAACATGTTTCATTTAGAACAAAGGACTGGACAAATGGGACCCAGAGCTTCCTTTTGGCGACTTAGTTTCCAACTTTAGGATAAGAAGAACAGAAATGGTTTTGCAAACTTGTTCCAAAAACACAAATGATGTTCATTGAGTGTCAGAAAGATCCAATCATTCGTACTATCAGTTCTGATCACCTGCAGGGCCTTTGTATGTGTCACTTCTAAGCCCTGCTTAGAGCTGGAGCGAAGAAGAATATAGGAACAGGAGGAGACCATTTGGCCCCTCAAGCCTGTTCTGTCATTCAATGAGATCATGGCTGATATGGAAAACCTCTGGCCAGGATTTTCCGGCTCCAGTGTGGAGGGGCCTGCTGTGGGAGATTCGGCAGCCCAGCCAAAATTCCATTGACTTCCGACAGGACCGGACAATCCCGGCGATGGGCGAGGCCGAAAAATCCCGGCCTCTAAGTCAAACACAAGAGGGCAGCATCATTGGGATCCTGCTCTTATCACCAGCAGCATCATGCTTTTGAACGAAGGACAGGTCAAATCAAAGGCGGATATACCTTGATGCAGGATCCTCAGGAGAAGGCTTGAGAAAAGATTTACAGGGCCTATATATCACAGTGGGTACTAAGCGAGGAGCATCCTTTAAGGATGTTGAGGCTCCGAAGGGAACTGCAAAAAGGTTTGCTTTCAATGAATCTCACCACCTCCACTTCTATGAAATGTATGCAACTTACATTTTTGTTACAGCTTCGCAGAACTATTTTCAACATTACTAACCTTTGTTACGAACATGCAATCATATAAAATAGATGGACAAGGAGGAGCAACTAGTCCATCAGTCTTCCCCACTCACAGTCATGTTTCCTTTTTCTATATTGAATCATCTTGACAATGCAAACATAATACTCTATTTGCTTTGCTTATCACTTCACAGCACTGATGGTAAACCTTCAGGGAACTATACACCATAATACTAAGATTCCTTTCCTTTCTAAATGTACTTGAGCTCTTTACCCTGTAGGGGGTGAATATACTTGGCAATGGTCCAACTAACATGCATAACACTACATTTATCTCAGTTAAATGCCATTTGCCAAATATCTGGTAATCTCTATTCACAAGTGACAGTTCATTCAATGCACATTGCACTGCTGTTTCTTGTGTTGTTAGACCTTCAACAACATTTCAATCAAATCAGCCAGCCATAATATACTTCTCCGAGGAGGCGCTTTCTGCAATGTGGCAGGTAATTGTGAGTGTGTTGAGAGTCTTCTCCACAACTACAAACTGCTCTATTTACGATGACACAAGCTACAGCTGCTTGGAGTTTTGTCATTCCAGTCTCACCGAAGGGCATTTCGCCCGCATTAAGCCGGAGAACAATGATGGATGTGGTGGTTCAGGGATGTTTCAGGCTTAGCTGTTTTGCAGTGGTGCTGAGAAACAGTGGATGAGTGGGGGAAAGTTTTATGCATTGCTTGAGAAGGCCCACCAACCTCTCAGGGAAACTAGGGATGGACAATAAATACCAGCCTTGCCAGCAATACCCACAACGTGAATATGGATTTTATTTTAAACTCTGTAGTTAAAGTGAAGCTACCTATTCCATGACAGAGTGCAGTAGAAGAAAAGACCATAGCTAAAGATCATCAGAGAACGAACCAACTGATAGCGCCATCCACTCCAAATAAAGTCATTTTCATATGATAGGATAGGACCAGGGAGAAGGCTCCTGAGCAGGAGTTTGAGATCACAGGCCTGAAACGTTAACCCTGTTTCTCTTGCCATAGATACTGCCAGACCTGTCGAGTATTTCCAGCACCTTCTGTTTTCCTTTCGGAGTTTCCTCAGGTCTGGTCCACCAGCAGAGTGGTACACTGAATGAGCTGGCTGGTCAGCACTGCAATTCTCTCTCTTTCATCTGAAGGGCACATGTGAAACAGTCATAGGAGGCTACGGCTCACTATTAGTATGCTTGTCTTGCAGTTTGGAGGTTGTGGGTTCACGCCCTGCTTCGGGAGTTTGAGTGCAACAAGGCTAACCTAGTGCAATGAGAACATAACGATTCTCAGTAATATGATGAAAGGGGTGAAATGCAACAGGAGAGAGCTGGCCGTTGTCTTTGTGGATCTGGCTAAGGTGTTCGATTCCATAGGGCATAAAGTGCTCATAAAAGCTCTGCAAAGAGTGGGGCTGCCCAAGTCATTCATAAACATGATAACAGATCTGTATACAGACCCAGACACGTACATAGAGAGTAGAGACGGAAGAACAAAACTCATTAATATCATGAGAGGGGTCAAACAGGGTGACCCGTTATCACCTATACTATTTAATATCACGATGGATCCTCTGATCTGTACCCTACAAGAGGCACAGTTGGGTGTCCACTTGCCTTTTCGGGGAGCTAAGATGTGTTGCTCAGCTCTGGCATTCGCTGACAACATTGCTCTGCTCAGTGACTCCCATGCCGGCATGACCAAGAACTTGGCCATTGTACAGGACTTCTGCCAAAAGACAGGATTGGAGATGAATGCCGGGAAGACCGAGGGCTTCCACTTCATCCACAAAAGGAAGACGATCCTGTACAACACTAGAGTGAACTGGCAGCTGAAAGGAGGTCCGATCTCTTACATACCACCAGGAGAGACGGAGAAATACCTGGGTGCCAGAATCGACCCCTGGGCGGGAGTAACTGAGGAGCAATGGGGATCCAAAATCGGTATGTAGATAGAGAATCTGAAGAAGGCAGCTCTTCGGCCTATCCAAAGGATTGAAATCCTTAAAACGCATATGATATCTAGAATATATTTCCACCTGATCCTCGCAGAGGTCTCACAGAATACTCTAGTCAAACTGGACCAATATATCAAGAATGGAACTGAAGAAATTCTACACCTTCCACCACATACAACGGACGGTTTACTATACAGCAGTAACAGGAATGGAGGTCTAGCCAATCCGAGGCTTGAAGTCCAGATTCCGTCTGCCATTATCCGGAAACTAGAGGCGTTGGAGAGCTCACTGAATATGGTGATAGAGGCCTCATTTGAATTCAGCGGCATTGATAATAAACAAACAATCGACTCCATGAGGAACCTCAAAGTACTCAGAGAGATCGAAGAAGCCCTCAAGGATAGTGGAGGTCTAAAAGGGACTGATGAAGGATATGGCGCGGATGAAATTGGTATCGCTATGGGGTGGACGGATACTACCCAAACGTCCAGACCCAAACCCATCAACAGATACGCGGCTTGGAGGGAGGTTGAATATTTAAAGTGGACCGAACTCCAATGCCAAGGAGCCGGCATCAAGTATTACGGAAATGACTAAGCCTCTAATTCCTGGATGAAAACCTGTTTTAACATTAAACAGTCCAGACTCATTAACAGTTTACTACTGTGGTGCAATCTCTACCCAACGAGATCCACCTTAAACCAAGGCAGACAACACCAAAACAAATCCTGCAGGAGATGTCAGGCCCCATTCGAATCACTGGCTCACATCTCCGGCAACTGTGCGTTTGGGAAAAATGTAAGAATCAAAAGACATAACAAAATCCTGGACCGCTTGCAGCAGTTCATCGCCAAATACAGCTGGACATCTCACCTGGAACCGAAGCTCTTCGGAAAGGACTGGTCCCCTTTGGAAGCCTGATCTGGTCCTCGTCAGGGACGGAGAAGTAGCGGTGGTGGATGTCACAGTACGTTTCAAAGATAAATAACAAATCGCTGGAGAAAGCTTGGGCCGAAAAAGAGCACAAATACCAACATCTGGAGGACGAGATACTGGAACTGACAGGCGGCAAGTCAGTAAAATACATCGGATTCGGCATGGGAGCGAGAGGTCTATTGAAGGGTCATGAGGACTCGAAACGTCAACTTTTTTCTTCTCCGCCGATGCTGCCAGGCCTGCTGAGTTTTTCCAGATAATTCTGTTTTTGTTTTGGATTTCCAGCATCTGCAGTTTTTTGTTTTTAACCTAGGGCAATGCTGTCTTTTAGAAGAGAAGTTAAGCTGAGGCCCTGTCTGCCCTCTCAGGTGAATGCAAATGCCCCTGTGGCAAGAATTTGAAGAAAAGCAGTTCTCTCCAGCATCCTTCCTAATATCAATCACTCACCCAACCTCACTCAGATTATCTGATCATTACAGTTTGTGGGAGATTGATGTGTGCAAACTGTCTGCTGCGTTACAGAGTGACTGCACTTTATTAGTACTTCATTCGCTTTGAAGCACTTTGGGACATCCTGAGGCCATGAAACGACAACTTTTATTTATATAGCGCCTCTATCATAAAAAAAAGTCTCAAGGTGCTTCCCAGGAGTGTTATGAAACAAAGCATGACACTGAGCCACAGAAGGAGCTGTTAGGTCAGATGTCCAAAAACTTGGACAAAACAGGTTGGTTTTAAGGAGAATTTTAAAATCAAGACTTTTCTTGACTGGGAGCCAATGTAGGTCAGTGAGCACAGGATTGATAGGGGAACAGGACTTGGGTCGGGATTTTCCTGCCCCGCTGTGGCAGGACCCACCCAGAGAGATTCGGCAGCCCAGCCAAATGTCCATTGGCTTTCGGTGGGATCGGAAGATCCCAGCAGCGGGCAAGATCAGAAAATCCCGCCCTTGGTGTGAGTTAGACTCGTAGGCTCATAGACATTTTCAGCACAGAAGGAGGCCATTCGGGCTATCGTGTTCACGCCGGTCAACAAAGATCTGACCACAACAAAAACAAAAATAGCTGGAAAAACTCAGCAGGTCTGACAGCACCTGTGGAGAGGAACACTGGGTTAACGTTTGGAGTCCGTATGACACTTCATCAGAACTAAAGAGAAATAGAAATGAGGTGAAATATAAGCTGTTTGAGGGGGGTGGGACAGGTTGAGCTGGATAGAGGGCCAGTGATAGGTCGAGGCAAAGAAGAGATTGTCAAAGATGTCACAGACAAAAGGACAAAGGGGTGTTGACAGTAGTGATATTATCTAAGGAATGTGCTAACGGGGACATTAAGGGTGGAAAGCAGGATGAGCAAGAGACAGATAGCCCTAGTGGGGTGGGGTGAGGAGAAGGGATCGAAATAGGCTAAAAGGTAGAGATAAAACTATGGATAAAAATAAATTTTAAAATAATAATAGAAGTAGGTGGGAAAAGAAAAATGTATTTAAAAAAATATAATAATTATTGAAAAAAGGGGATCGGAAAGGGGGTGAGATGGAGGAGAGAGTTCATGGTCTGAAGTTGTTGAACTCAGTGTTAAGTCCGGAAGGTTGTAAAGTGCCTAATCGGAAGATGAGGTGCTGTTCCTCCAGTTTGCGTTGAGCTTCACTGGTACATTGCAGCAGGCCAAGGACGGACATGTGGGCATGAGAGCAGGGTGGTGTGTTGAAATGGCAAGCGACAGGAAGGTCTGGGTCATGCTTGGGGACAAACTAAAGGTGTTCCGCAAAGCGGTCACCCAGTCTGCATTTGGTCTCTCCAATGTAGAGGAAACCGCATTGGGCGCAGCGAATGCAGTAGACTAAATTGAGGGAAGTGCAAGTGAAGCGCTGTTTCACTTGAAAGGAGTGTTTGGACCCTTGGACGGTGAGGAGTGGGGGAATTAAAGGGGCAGGTGCTGCACCTTCTGCGGTTGCATGGGAAGGTGCCGTGGGAGGGGGTTGAGCTGTAGGGGCTGATAGAGGAGTGGACCAGGGTGTCCCAAAGGGAACGGTCCCTATGGAATGCTGACGGTGGGGTGAAGGGAAGATATGTTTGGTGGTGGCATCATGCTGGAGTTGGCGGAAATGGAGGAGGATGATCCTTTGAATGCGGAGGCTGGTGAAGTGATAAGCGAGGACAAGAGGGACCCTATCATGTTTCTGGAAGGGAGAGGAAGGTGTGAGGGTGGATGCATGGGAGATGGGCTGGACACGGTTGAGGGCCCTGTCAACCACTGTGGGTGGAAAACCTCGGTTAAGGAAGAAGGAAGACATGTCAGAAGAACTGTTTTGGAAAGTGGCATCATCGGAACAGTTGCAACCGAGGCGAAGGAACTGACAGAATGGGATGGAGTCCTTACAGGAAGCGGGGTGTGAGGAGCTGTAGTCGAGGTAGCTGTGGGAGTCAGTGGGCTTGTAATGAATATTGGTGGACAGTCTATCACTAGAAATTGAGACAGAGAGGTCAAGGAAGGGAAGGGAAGTGTTAGTGATGGACATTGGAAAATGATAGAGGGGTGGAAATTGGAAGCAAAATTAATAAATTTTTCCAGGTCCAGATGAGAGCATGAAGCAGTACTGAAGCAGTAATCGAAGTACTGGAGAAAGAGTTGGGGGAGGGGGCCTGAGTAGGACTGGAACAAGGAATGTTTCACATACCCCATAAAGAGACAGGCATAGCTGGGGCCCATGCGGGTACCCATAGCCACACCTTTTATTTGGAGGAAGTGAGACGAGGTTAGGGTGAAATTGTTCAGTGAGCGAACAAGTTCAGCCAGACGGAGGAGAGTGGTGGTGGATGGGGATTGTTCAGCCCTCTGTTCAAGGAAGAAGTGGAGAGCCTTCAGACCATCCCGGTGGGGGATGGAGGTGTAGAGGGATTGGGCGTCTGTGGTGAAGAGGACGCGGTTGGGGATCTGACTACACTAATCCCATTATCCAGCACTTGGCCCATAGCCCTGGAAGCTATGGTAACGCAAGTGATTATCTAAATACTTCTTAAATGTTACAAGAATTTCTGACTCACCCACCCTTTCAGGCAGTGAGTTCCAGATTCCCACTACTCTCTGGGTGAAAAAATTTCTCCTCAACTCCCCTCTTAGCCTTCCACCTCTTACCTTAAATCTATGCCTCCTGGTTATTGACCCCATGACTGATGGAAAAAGTGCCTTCCTATCCACCCTATCTGTGCCCCTTCTTTACAGAGCCAACCCTGTACCATTGCCCTCTGCTTCCTGCCTCTCAGTCAATCTTGGATCCAACGTGCCACTTTGCCTTAAATCCCATGAGCTCTTACTTTCTTGACTAGTCTGCCATTGAGGGACCTTATCAAAACCTTGCTTAATTCCATGTAGGCCACATCAAATGCATTGCCCTCTTGAACACTCCTGGTTACCTCCTCAAAAAACTCAATCAAATTTGTCAAGCATGACCTTCCCTTAACAAAAATAAAAGCAAAAAACTGCGGATGCTGGAAATCAAAAATAAAAATACCTGGAAAAACTCCGCAGGTCTGACAGCATCTGCGGAGAGGAACACAGTTAATGTTTCGAGCTGTATGACTCTTCAACAGAACTAAGTAAAAATAGAAAAGAGGTGAAATATAAGCTGGGTTAAGGGGGTGTGGGACAAGTAAAGCTGGATAGAGGGCCAGTGATAGGTGGAGATAGCCAAAAGATGTCATAGACAAAAGGACAAAGAGGTGTTGAAGGTGGTGATGTTATCTAAGGAATGTGCTAATTAAGGGTAGAAAGCAGGACAAGCAAGGTACAGATAGCCTTGTGGGGATGGGGTGTGTGAAGGAATCAAAAAAGGCTAAAAGGTAGAGATAAAACAATGGATGGAAATACATTTAAAAATAATGGAAATAGGTGGGAAAAGAAAAATCTATATAAATTATTGGGGAAAAAAAGGGGGGATCGGTGGGGTAGAGTAGAGAGTTCATGATCTAAAATTGTTGAACTCAATATTCAGTCCGGAAGGTTGTAAAGTGCCTAGTCGGAAGATGAGGTGCTGTTCCTCCAGTTTGCGTTGAACTTCACTGGAACAATGCAGCAGGCCAAGGACAGACATGTGGGCATGAGAGCAGGGTGGAGTGTTGAAATGGCAAGCAACAGGGAGGTCTGGGTAATGCTTGCGGACAGACCGAAGGTGTTCTGCAAAGCGGTCACCCAGTCTGCGTTTGGTCTCTCCAATGTAGAGGAAACCGCATTGGGAGCAATGAATGCAGTGGACTAAATTGAGGGAAGTGCAAGTGAAATGCTCCCTCACTTGAAAGGAGTGTTTGGGCCCTTGGACGGTGAAAAGAGGGGAAGTAAAGGGGCAGGTGTTGCACCTTCTGCGGTTGCATGGGAAGGTGCCGTGGGAGGGGGTTGAGGTGTAGTGGGTGATGGAGGAGTGGACCAGGGTGTCCCGGAGGGAACGATCCCTGCAGAATGCTGCCGGGGGGGTGAAGGGAAGATGTGTTTGGTGGTGGCATCATGCTGGAGTTGGCAGAAATGGCAGAGGATGATCCTTTGAATGCGGAGGCTGGTGGGGTGATAAGTGAGGACAAGGGGGACCCTATCATGTTTCTAGGAGGGAGAGGAAGGTATGAGGGCGGATGCGTGGGAGATGGGCCGGACAAGGTTGAGGGCCCTGTCAACCACCGTGGATGGAAAACCTATTGACAGGGCCCTCAACTGTGTCCAGCCCATCTCCCGCGCATCCACCCTCACACCTTCCTCTCCAAAGTCTCGATGGTTTAACCTCTCTCTTCTGAGGTTGCACTGTTTTAACCTCTCAGTCCTGAAGTCTTGATGTTTTATCATCTGTTTCCTGAAGTCTCTCTGTTTTAACCTATTGGTCCAGAAGTCTCGCTGTTTTAACCTCTGTTTCCCGAAGTCTTACTGTTTTAACCTCTGTCTCCTGAAGTCTCACTGTTTTAACCTCTGTCTCCTGAAGTCTCACTGTTTTAACCTCTGTCACCTGAAGTCTCACTGTTTTAACCTCTGTCTCCTGAAGTCTCACTGTTTTAACCTCTGTCTCCTGAAGTTTCACTGTTTTAACCTCTCTCTCTCTCCTGAAGTCTTGGCGCAGGCTGCTGAGTTTTGGATGACCTGAAGCTTACAGAGGTTAAAATGTGGGACACCAGCCAGGAGTGTGTTGCAATCATAAAGCCTTGAAGGGTGCTAAATAAATACAGGTTCTTTTCTTTCTTTCATGAGTGGCATGTGTGCCCGCCATTGAGGTTATAAGAACGGAAGCACCCCCAAACTAAAAGGTCCAATATGGCCAATAGTAAAGGTTCCCAGCAAGCAGATCCAGACACTTCCAGTGGGATATTGGATCCCAGGATATTTGGCCAGCCACTCTGTATCTTTAATTAAGTCAGGCTTTTTCTTGTATTATGGAAATGATTGACGGCTGCATGCTGGGTGCTAAAGTGGCTGCTGAATATAAACCACGGGTGTCCAAGCTCTGCAGTCCTTTCTGGTTTGTTACCAGCTGAACTTAATAACAAAACTCCACGAGAAGCACTGAGCTTTCAGCGCTGCCTGCAAGCTCGTCAGCCTGGGATTTTCTACCCCTTCATCCTAATGGATAGAAAATTGTAGCATGGCAAGATGAGGAAGTAGAGCTCCTACCCACGGAGCTTAAACACATTCATACAAGTTGATCTCTGCACTAAAGGCAGAATTGTATGGAATACACTTCCAGGCAACAACAAACAAAATGTCAAAAATTCATGACGTGAGCCTTTGGGGCCAATAAATAAGAACCTTTCTCAAGGATCTTGAACAGATTTGAAATGCTGCAAATATAATTCATTTATTTTAAATGAATTTTCAGTCCAAAATGCAAAATTGAAACCGAGACGTAACCTCATGCAAGCCAAACCTGAAGGATTATAAAGCTGCCCAAATGAGCCAGCTGTCTCGGAGCAAGGTCATCAAGTAGACTGATCTTTGTGCCCCTTTGATCTCATCGTCCCAGAACACCAAATCCCTCTTCCTAACACAACATTCAGCTGTTTCCTCCATGATTGCCAACGGCCTGGCCCCAGCTACTGTTCCTTTCAGTCCACTTCAGCTGATGATCAACCACCTTTGCAAAGAAATTTTTCCTGGTGTTGGTCCTAAATTTTCTGTTCACAATGCTGTACCTGCATCCATTTGTCTCAGTGCCCTGGCAGGTCTAACAGTGTCATTCTGCCTCTACCTTTTCTCTGCTCATAAGTTTTTCTATGTCCAGGTCACTCAGCCACTTTTTAACATCATGTGGGGTGAACCAAATTAGCTAGACGCTGGCATCTCTGATGGTGAGGGATGTAACAAGAGACAGTGCTGGAGCCTCCACTCAGCATTTTTACCTGAAGATAATCACAAACACTGCAGTCTGCTAAGTCTCTTGAATTGTCTGTTACTCTTTTGGAGAAATGACCTTTCCACCTTACATGACCACAAGTTAAATACAAAATACATTTCCTGTTGCACATTTTTTTAGTAGGAACATGTTTGGTGCTCCGATTAGCAAGTGCTAACTTGATATCAGTGCTATTTTAATGCAGACACAGTAGTTCTTAAAACGAGGTAAAAGCTGCATGAAACTAGATGGACAAGAACTGGATCAAAATCCTGGAACTCTTTCCCTAACAGCACTGTGTCCCTAACACGTACAGAAACAGTTCAAGGAGATGGCTCACCACTATCTTCTCAAGAGCAGTTAGTGGTGGTAAAAAAAATTATTGGCTTTACCAGCAACACCCATATCCTATGAAGGAATAAAAACACGTGAACAGTGCTGTGTTGTTATTATGATATAAAGGCATCATTTACTCATACTGATGAAGAGTCATATGGACTCGAAATGTTAACTGTCTTCCTCTCCACAGACGCTGTCAAACCTGCTGAGTTTTTCCAGCTATTTTTGTTTTTGTTTCAGACTTCCAGCATCTGCAGTATTTTGCTTTCAACTTACTCATAAGGAATTGGGCAAACACATTGTGCATTCATTTATTTAGACTAGGTACATGAAAACACTTATATAATGGTAGAAAGCTTAAAGGCATTAGAAGCAGGGCTGAGTATACATGGTCTGCTCAAAAGCAAAAGTGGAACTAAGACTGGATCACGTGACACATTTCCCTTCTAGTGATGTCATGCTGCTATCCCTTAAAGGCATATTACAAGAAATAGCTTTCCTTGTACAACAGCATACAGCTAAACAGTGTCACATGAGTGGCACAATGGAGAATTTATGCACAAACCAGAGATACAAAAAAGCATCACTGATTTGGCTTTGGACTGATTTTGTACTGAGAAAAACTTTCCCATCAGGGACAAAAGTTATCTCAAGAAAAATAGCTATTATGAGTTTCTATTTAATAAATAATATAACAATGCATATTCAAAGAACGTTTGATAAGTAGCTGAAAAAGGAATACAATGCAAAAAATCAATCACTGTTGTCAAAGCACCACAACACATTATTGATTCACTCTTTTCTCATTTTTAGTAGCTCGAAATGAATGATGTAAAACTATCCAAATTCCCAAGACACATTGCTATTGCAGTTGCCTCTGGGCTCACATTCCCAAGCCTCCTCCCACCCTTCTTCATCTTACCCTACCAGTAAAGCTATCTATTCCTTTTTCTCTCATGTCTTTATTTGTCATGTGTTTCTTTCCTGAATTCCTTGTTATCAGTCTTGTAGTCTTATCTTATACTTGTGACCCCTAGTTTTGGTCTCCCCTACAAGTGTTAACGTCTCTATGTCTACCCTATCGAACCTGTTTGCAATCTTTATCATGTCACCCTTCAACCTCCTACCTTCCAGCTTCTTTATGTTCTATATGTGCTATACGTTCAATGAAAACTATCCTTAGTCTTATTTTCTTCAAGAAAGATTCACACCTGTAAGGTAGAATGCTCTCTCCACAGCTGCTGAATGGCCTGCCAACTATCTTCAGCATTTTCTGATTTTTTTTTTGCATTCAAGTTAGTTGTTTATAAATAATATTATGTATTGATAATACAGTTTGCGGCATTGAAGAACAGAATTGTTTCTTTTTGCAATCTATTGAACCAAGTGTGTGAACACTGACACTCCAGAGCAGTTGCAGCATGACTTCGATCCAGAGATAAGTTCTCTACTCTATCGCCATTTCATTTGCTTTTCCCACATCTGTCACTCTTCTTGTCTTTTTGAGGAAGACTGCGAATTTTGTGCCAAGTTAAAGACCTGCTGCGTGCAATTGTGTCCATAAAAAGAATAACTGGATCTGTTCTGCCAAACTCCTTTCACTTAAGATGCTGTTGATTTATAGAGTCATAAGCCCAGGCTTGTTTCAAATGCTGTTTCCAGCAATGAAAGGTTGCTGTGTTACACCAAGTATCCTAACTAGCTTAAAAACATTTAGGCAAACTTTAAATCCCCAAGGACACAATCCACTCCTGTTTATAATTTTTTTTCCAATGGAATTTATATCTTTTATGCAAGCCTTTTTGGAAGTGCCAAGATTTTCACTAATTGCACCATTTGAAGATTATAGGTTTGCAAACACTGTATAAGCTGCGTCAAACTATTCTCAAAGCCTGTGCAAATTGTTTCCTCTGTGCAATTAAGCCTTCAGCCATTTTGCTTCACGCCTAACTTTACTTCCTCCATTTTGTTTTCCATCTTCCCTGGGCCTGGCGTAATTCCAGATAAAAACAAATAGTGTCTTTTTTTGTTGAAGTCCGCAAAAAGAAATAGAACAAAGTTATGATTTCTTTAGTAAATATTCATAATCACCTCTTTGTTGCCGCCTGCAATTTAACACAGCAGTTTGCCAATTTCTGAGATAGATTCAGTTTTAATGAATTAAAGAACAGACTTATAGAGCCAGATTTTGGCTTAATGTGGGTGGCTCAAGTTGTGAAATTTCATCGCTAGCAGGACCCACCTCAGTAAAAAGGGTCCTCCCCTATGGTCCCTCATACCCTCCTGCCAACTCAATGCCAAATCACCCATTATCCACCGTGGGCAGACATCAGGAACTATGTGGCGATGAAAAAATAAAATTCTAAAAATCTAGTACAGCTTTCACAATACAGATTTGATAGTGAGAAATATCCCATTCATTAAAGCATCAAAGATTTAAATCTCCTCAAATAATTAATCTCTTATAAAGTCAAACAAACTTCTGTCCATTCCCGCAATCCTTTAATAGCCTCTTTAAGGTGTCAATCAAACTGTGAACCCAGATGCCCCTGCTGAAATAAGTATAGCTTCTGAAACTCAGTCCTAATGACATAAACACATCCCTTTGGTAAAGGTAAACAAAGACTTCAACCTGTACAAACCGATGCTGCATAAGATGTCCTGTTAATCAAAGTAGTCCAGCAGAGGTTTCTTTTTTAACAACCACTGACAGCTGCAGCCAATTTTATTTTCAGTTTAATGAAGTGGGGGGGGGGGTGCGGAAGGAGTGGTGACAGTGTGGGTGAGGATTTAAATAGACCTTATCTGCCCTTCAAAAGCATTTATATCTACTCCATCAATTTGTGACTCCCACATGGTAGGTTAAAGCCCTTGGAACAGCCAAAATGGGGTCTGTTTGAACTCAGCACTAAGTTCAAATAGCCCTGCTGAGCTTGGGATTCCCTCCTGTGTGAATGATGCCCCGCCCATTCCCCCCTACCAGCAAAAATGGAATTTGGCAGAAATGGGGGTGGACCTTCCACATCCAGATCACACCCTCTGTTTTAAAAAGTCCACTAAGTCTTCCTGACTCCAAAAAAATCTGGCCTAAATTATCTGCAACAGAAAAAAATTTGTCTGCAATTAATTATTCATAGGACATTTAATACATCTATTTATTTTTATGTAATCTGCATTCCTTTCACCTCCTCTGTCAAGCAAAGGTCACTTATAGAATGCAACAATTCAGAATTAAAGCAATTAGCATTGTTTGATTGCTAAGGCAACTGTGTAATGCTTTAGAAAAATCTCTCATCTGAGAAAATGATCCCTGTCATAACAAAGATCTAGCCGCTGTTGTTAAAACTCCCAGCTTGCCCCTTAAAATCCACAGTGCCTGTCACTGAGTGGAAAGCACCATTATAATAGCCAGCTCTGCTCAAAAGCAACTGAATTCGACTTCTGTCTGCTGGATTCCCCTCCAGGGCCCAGGTCACAGCTAAAGATAATTTATTGCATTAATCTATTGCAATGAGGAAAACATGAAGGAAAGTAAGGGCCACATTTATCAAATTGTGCCCTATTTCTGATCAAGATAGCCCATTAGTGCAACATTACGCAACTTTATTTGCTGAAAAGTCAGGTCATTGCTATAAAGATTATTGAGGCTCAAGTGGATAGGCATTTATTATCCTGTTTCACAGAAAACTGGAGACTTGGTTCTAGAACTGTGACCTGCTCCTCCATCCTTCTTCCGCTCCCCTTCACACATAAGCACATAAGGTTGCTGGTGCACCATTAATGAGTTAATTGATAGCCACTTTATTTTTGCCGGTTACATCAGAAAATGCGATTTTGGCACATTCATTTGTGGAGTTAAATGTTGGGCTTTTAACTCCCACAATGGTTCTAGCGACTGATATGAAAGGAGCAATGCAAATGAAAATCAGGTTGAACCTATAACAAACAGGCATTAAGCATCATCTCACCTGTCGGAAGGCCCTCTTATATATCCTGCAGCTTGTAGGATGGCTTCAATGAGATTATCAAGAAGGCGTTATACTGGCTGAGGTAATTGAAAGTAACAGCTTCAATTTATTTTCTTGGGTACCATTGCATTAAAGGGCTACCCAGGTGGGATAATGTGAGACAGTCGGATTGTTGATGCTCACTACTGTGGAACAATTCTGGGATTAGAGCAGGGTGCTATTTCCTAGCTGAAAAAAGCAGTGCCTGTGCCATATTTACTTCAGCATTATTGTGACTACAGCGAAAAACACAGGGCAGAATTTTCTGCCTGTCGGGCGGGTGGGCCTGACCCAACCTCAAGAGGGTGGGGAGCCGGTCCCCACCAGAGAAGCGGGCTGCGCCGCCATTTTATGTGGGCGAGCCAATTAAGGCCCGCCCAGCGTGACGTCCAACAGGAAGCGCTATGTGCTCCCTGTGCGAGTGGGGAGGGGGGGTATTCCCCAAAAAGCGAGCGTGCGCTCTAACGTGTACATCTCCCTGAGGCTAAATGCTGCCTCAGGGAGATCGCTGACACTTATAAAAATATTAAAAATAATTTTTTTAAAATTCCCTAACATGTCCCACTCATGTGACAATGTCACATGAGATGGGACATGTTCATAATTTACATAATAAGTTTATTAAAATGTTTAAAACCCTGCATGAAACCTCGTCCAGCCGCTGGATGAGGTTTCATATTTTAGCTATTAGCCGCCAGGGCTCCTGGTCTGCCCACCAACCTTAAGATTGGACGGGCAGGTCCTTTAATTGTTTTAATGATCCTGTCAATGGCCTCAATTGGCCATTGACAGGTCGATGGACGTGCAGCTGACTTTGCTGCACCCCCGCCTTCCTGAAAATTTAAATGGGGCTGGGCGACATCGGGAGTTCTGCCCGACATCATCCTGCGTCATTTTACGTGTCGGTGAGTGGGCCCCCAACCCACCCCCCACCCCCCCTGCTCGCCGACGGCAAAATTCTGCCCACAAGGTTTCTTCGAAAGACCCCGGTGGTGGTCATCAAATGCATTTCCATTTCACCGTGCTCTGACATAAAAAAATCTAAACCTTTTCCATGCAGAAGCTATGGAACGTCACTTGAAAATGAGATCAAAGGAGAAGAAGTTCAAAATGATAGACAATTAATGAGGGCATTAAACCATAGTGCATAACCGGAGAAGCATCAAGCTAAGGATGAATGCACACACATTAACCACAGTGTTGAGGACATTTTGGCAGAAGTGAAAATTGCAGGTCCTTCCTGCTGGGGTTTAAATGGAGAAGGGACGGCTGTGGTTCACCTATAAATCTCTACATTGGCAAGCTCCAGGGAGGAATATTCTTAACCGTTCCATTGAAATTCAGCCTTTATAAACTGTAGCTCACAGATGAAATGGTGCTATTTCATCCATGCACCATGAATCATATATGACCTCAGCTTTAAGATTAAATCACAAAAACAACTTGTGTTTATATAGTACTCTTAATGCAGTAAAACATCCCAACCTGCTTCACAGGACAAAATTTGACTCCGGGCTGCATAAAGTGCTGAATTTTAAGCCCTCCCCACCCACCCAGAAGAAAGATAGAAGGCAGGTGGGTGTAAATTTGGGTGCCAATGCTGTGTATGTTGCCTGCCTGTCCCCACCCGTCCCCGAGTATATTTTGCCCATGGTGGGGCAGGCTCACCCGTGGGCCAATTGAGGTCCTTAAGTGGCCAATTAATGACTACTTAAGGGCCTCCTCCCGCCATTGGTGGGATTTTACCTGTGGCGGGGAATCGGACACCAAGTACCCAAGCCGCCTACGTTAACTTACCTTCGTCTAGGCTCCATTGACTCCTCTTCTTCAAGGACTGCCTGCAGTCTCTGCAGCAGCCACTATACCCAGTGAAGCTGCTGGTAAAGAAAGCTGCATGCCATTTGCTTTGCACATCAAGCTCCCACGAGTAGCAATGTGATAATGACCAGCTAATCTGCTCTTTGTAAATATTGGGGAGGACTCAGGGAATAACTAACCTGATCTTTTCCAAAGTAGTGCTGTGGGGTCATCTACATCCACTTGATGGGGTGTTGACTTAACATCTCATCTGAAAGATTGCACCTCCAACAGCGCAGCCCCCTCAATACGACACTGGTGCATCAGCCTTCCTTCGATTTTGCGCTCAAGGCCTGGAGTGCGACTTGAATTCACAATCTTCTGACTCAGAAGCAAGAGCACTAACAGCTCAGCCACAGCTAACAACATCACTACCAGCTCTTAGACCAGCACTTCTCCTGTGAGAGGTTACTTTACCACATATGGTAGGATAAACTCAATGAGTGGAATCTTGGTCAATCCCTCCTTTGTCCCCACCTATCGCTGGCCTTCTGTCCAGCTCCACCTGCCCCACCCACCTTAAACAGTATAAATTTCATCACATTTCCACTTCTCTTCAGCTCTGAAGAAGGGTCATAGGGATTCAAAATGTTAACTTTCTTTTTCTCTCTCCACAGATGCTGTCAAACCTGCTGAGTTTTTCCAGCATTTTCTCTTTTTGTTTCAGAGGCTATGAATCCTGGAGCGAGTAACTTAGCTCCTGACTCCCCGGAGCCTGTCCACCATCTACAAGGCACAAGTCAGGAGTGTGATGGAATATTCCCCACTTGCCTGGATGAGTGCAGCTCCAACAACATTCAAGAAGCTTGACACCATCCAGGACAAAGCAGCCCACTTGATTGGCATCCATTCCACAAACATTCACTCCCCCCCACCACTGACACACAGTAGCAGCAGTGTGTACCATCTACAAGATGCACTGCAGGAATTCACCAAGGCTCCTTCGCACCTTCCAAACCCACAACCATTACAATCTAGAAGGGGAAGGGCAGCAGACACATGGGAACACCACCACCTGGAAGTTCCCCTCCAAGCCAGTCACCATCCTGACTTAGAAATATATCACCATTCCTTCACTGTCACTGGGTCAAAATCCTGGAACTCCCTCCCCAACAGCACTGTGGATGTACCTACACCACATGGACTGCAGCAGTTCAAGAAGGCAGCTCGCCACCACCTTCTCAAGGGCAACTAGAGAGGGGCAACAAATGCAAGTCTACCCAGTGATATCCACATCCCATGAATGACTTAAAAAACCTCTGTTGAGCAGCACACAAAATTGGGCATCAGGCAAATGGTGGTAATATATTTGTATGGATTGACGATTGGTTAATGGACAAAAAGAAGGCAGTGGAAAACACAATGATAAGAACACAAGAAATAGGAGCAGTAGACCATTTGATCTGTTGAGACTACTCTACCATTCAATACAAACATGGTTGATCTTAGGTTTCAACTCCACTTTCATGCCCACTCCCCATTATGCCTTAATTCCCTGTGGGAACAAAAAATTATCTATCCCAGCCTTAAATATATTCAACAATGGAGCATCCATAACCCTCTGGGGTAGAGAATTCAAAAGATTCACAACCCTTTGAGTGAAGTAATTTCTCCTCTTCAAGGTCCTAAATGATCATCCCCTTATCCTGAGGCTGTACCTCCATGTTTTAGATTTCCTGACCAGTGGAAACAATCTCTCACTGTCTATGCTATCAAGCACCTTCAGAATTTTGTAGGTTGCAATGAGATCGCCTCTCATTCTTCTAAACTCCAGGGATTATAAAATGGATTTACTTAGCCTCTCATTTTAGGACAACCGCCTCATCTAAGGGACCAATTTAGAGAACATTCGCTGTACCGCCTCCAATGCAAGTATTTCCTTTCTTAAATGTGGAGACTGTCAGGAAGATATAATAATGTTATTGGAATTTATTGTAAAGTAGTGGTATCTGTATCTATGTGTGTGTGTGTGTGTGTGTGTGTGTGTGTGCCAGAGACTTGATTGGATTAAAGGCCTGAAGGTCTGAAGGCTTTGATGTATTAGAAGATAAGCTAGGTTTGAAATGTTAAACATGGGGAAAGTTTAGAATGTAAGGCGTAAAAGGTCATTTGTATTTTTAAATAAACTAGACTAGTTTGAATTCAAAAACACGCAGCGAAATATTACATCTAACCAGCAGAAGTTAAGAAACAGTGGGCAGAGTCTTCTGGCTGGCATGCGGGTGGCAGTGCCCCACACGCCAGCGCTTAGAATGTCGGGTGCTGATGTCGCGCGAGCATCCCGACATCAGTGAGCGGCATCGCGGTATTTTGGTTGGCGGGCGCGCTATGCAGCGGGACGCGCACCCGCCATTAATTAAAGGCTTCATTAAGGCCATGAACTCTCCAATCGACCAGGATTTTGAGGGGCCCGTGCGAACTTCGATTCGGCACACGGGCCCAGCGGGCAGGCAGATAAGTGATTTTTTTTTTTACAAACCTCATCCAGTGGCGGGATGAGGTTTGACATCGGATTTAAAAACGTTTAAGAAAGGTTTTGTGTACTTCATTAACATGTCGCATCTCGTGTGACATTTTCACATGAGGGGGACATGTGTATGAATTTTTTATTGTTTTATTTTTAATAATTGACAGGCTTTCAGCAATCTCCCTGAGGCGCGAAAGAGCGCACTCTCGCACTTGGGGAATTCCCCGCCCGCACAGGGAGCGCATAGTGCTTCCCATCGGGAATCACACTAGGCAGGACTTAATTGGCTCGCCAACTTAAAATGCTGGCAGGGCCCATTTCAGCGGCGGCGATCAGCTGCCCGCCCGCCGCTGAGTCGGTCGGGCCCACCCACCCGTCAAGGACAAAATTCTGCCCATGAGGGGACATGTCGGAATAATTTTTATCTCTCTTTATTTCAAACTTTAAATATGAACTTAAGGCTCCATGCCTGTTTCGCTGTTGATTTCCTGGCTTGATGGTAATGGTAGCATGGGGGATATGCCGGTTACAGATTGCGTTCAAGTACAATTCTGCTGCTGCTGATGGCCCACAGTGCCTCATGGATGCCCAGTCTTGAGTTGCTTGATCTGTTTGAAATCTATCCCATTTAGCACAGTGGGAGTGCCACACAACATGATTGAGGGTATCCTCAATGTGAAGGCGAGACTTTGTCTCCTCAAGGACTGTGCTGTGGTCACTCCTACAGATAAATCTGTGGCAGGCAGGTTGGTGAGGATGAGGTCAAGTATGTTTTTCCCTCTGGTTGGTTCCCTCACCACCCGCCGCAGACCAAGTCTAGCGGCTATGTCATTTAGGATTGGGCCAGCTTGGTCAGTAGTGGTGCTACCGAGCTACTCTTGGTGATGGAGATTGAAATCCCCCAAGAGTACATTTTGTGCCCTTGCCAAACCCTCAGTGCTTCCACCAAGTGATGTTCAACATGGAGGGGCACTGCTTCGTCAGCTGAGGGAGGGCGGTACGTGGTAATCAGCAGGAGGTTTCCTTGCCCATGTTTGACCTGGTGCCATGAGACTTCATGGGGTTCAGAGTCCATACTGAGGAATTCCAGGGCTACTCCATCCCGACTGTATACCACTGTGCCGGCACCTCTGCTGAATCTGTCCTGCCGGTGGGACAGGACATACCCAGGGATGGTGGTGGAGGAGTCTGGGACATTATCTGTAAGGTTTGATTCCATGAGGATGACTATTTCAGGCTGTTGCTTGATTAGTTTGTGAGACTGCTCTCCCAATTTTGCCACTAGCCCCCAGATGTTAGTAAGGAGAACTTTGCAGGGTTGACAGGGCTACGATTGTTGTTGTCGTTTCCGGTGTCTAGGTCGATGCCAGATGGTCCGTCCGTTTTCATTCCTTTTTTGTGTCTTTGTAGTGGTTTGTTACAACTGAGTGCCTTACTAGGTCATTTCAGAGGGCATCTTTAGAGTCAACCACATTGCTGTGGGTCTGGAGTCACATGTAGGTCAGACCAGGTAACAATGACAGATTTCCTTCCCTAAAGGACATTTGTGAACCAGATGGGTTTTACAACAATCGACAATGGTTTCATGGTCATCATCAGACTTTTAATTCCAGATTTTTATTGAATTCAAATTTCACCATCTGCTATGGCAGGATTTCTCAGTGGACCTTTTACTAAGACATCATTAATTAACCATTCTTGACTGCACACAATACTAAGTCTAAGATAGCTTTACCCCTAGTCAGCTCCATAATATATTTCTCCAAGAAATTGTCATAGAAACGTTCTACAAACTCATCTTCTAGGCCATACCTGCCAGTTCGATTGTCCCAATCTATGTGAAGGTTGAAGTCTCTTGCATTGAAAAAGTCCAATGTGAGTAGAGAATACTGTGAGATGCCTTGACTCTTCTGCAAGCTCGATTTGATGATGGCCTGCATTGAGGTAAAGTTCAGCACCATTCACTTTCTCTTTGATTTCATCAATTGTCAGTATCAAGTGTCTTTCTCATTGTATGGCTTGGTTTGGGGCCCTATATTAACACAGATCCTAACCTGGTTCTCACTCTTGGGTTTCTTGATGACCAAAGGGCTAGGCTATCCATAACTTACTAAGTAATGTCAAGGTCAAGTAGGCGCTCAAGTTCTTTCTCTGTCTGCTTTCTGGCATGAAATAGAATTCATCACTGTTGATGCATGACTGGTGGCACATTAGGGTCCACATGCATGTAACACCTTTCAGTTTGCCAATACCAGTGAAGGGATCAGCATGCAATTCGACAATGTTGTTGGTAAGTGTAGGAATCGTATATGTTACTACAATCTATTACTGTGTGGAAACTGTTAAGTGTGTCACGTTCTTCGGACATGACATAGAATACAGTATTCATTCTAGTGTATTTGAATGACACTTGCATCTCAAAGTCCCAAGAACTTTCAGTAGTTTGTCACTATCATATCTTCGTATTCCCTGCTTTGCAGAGAATGGGGAAACCCTAAAGTTTGTTGGATGTTCTGTCTACCATCACATTGGCAGAGGTTCCTGTAACCATGAGAGCATCTACTTCCAATGAGCCACTGTCACTGTCACATGTGGCTGGCTGCTCTATTCAGAAGAAAGTACAAACGTATATTCAAGATGATCTGCCTCGACAGTGGCTACATCCCTTTGCCCTTTTGCTGTGCCAAATGCATGTAACATAGAAACATAAAAAATGGGAGCAGGAGTTGATCACTTGGCCCCTCGAGCCTGCTCCACCATTCAATAGGATCGTGATTGATCTTCTAGCTCAACGCCATACTCCTGCACTCTCCCCTTACCCCTTGATGCCTTTAGAATCCAAAGGTCTATCTATTTCTTTCTTAAATATATTCAGTAACTTAGCCTCCACAACTTTCTCTGGTAGAGAATTCCACAGGTTCACCACTCTTTGAGTGAAGAGGTTTCTCTTCATCTCAGTCCTAAATGGCCTACCCCAAATCACGAGACTGTGACCCCTTGTTCTAGGCTCCTGGCCCCAGCCAGAACAAACATTATCCCTGCATCCAATCTGTTCATCCCTCTCAGAATTTTATATGTTTCAATGACGTCTCCTCTAATTCTTCTAAATTCCATTGAATACAGGCCTAGTCGGCCCAATCTCGCCTCGTATGACAATCCTGCCATCCCAGGAATCAGTCTGGTAAACCTTCGCTGCACTCCCTCTATGGCAAGTATACCCTTTCTTAGGTAAGGAGACCAAAGCTGCACACAATACTCTAGCCGAGGTCTTACCAAGGCCCTGTACAGCTGGAGTAAGACATCCTTGCTCCTGTACTCAATCCTCTCGCAATGAAGGCCAACATACCATTTGCCTTCTCAACTGCTTGCTGCACCTGCACGTTTTCTTTCAGTGATTAGTGTACAAGGACACCCAGGTCCCTTTGTACATCATCATTTCCCAATTTATCACCATTTAAATAACATTCTGCCATTCTGTTTTTCCTACCAAAGTAGATAACTTCACACTTACCCATGTTATACTGCATCTACCATGTAGTGACCCACTCACTCAACCTGTCTAAATTGCCTTGAGCTTCTTAACATCCTCCTCACTACTTACATTCCCACCAAGTTCCGTGCCGTGAGCAAACTTGGAAATATTACATTTGGTTCCCTCATCCAAATCATTGATATGTGTTATGAATAGCTGGGGCCCAAGCACGGATCCCTGTGGTACTCTGCTAGTCACTGCCCACTCCAATAAAGATCCATTTATTCCAACTCTCTGCTTCCTATCTGCTAACCAATTTTCAATACATGGCAATATATTACGCCCAATCCCATGTGCTTTAATTTTACACACTAACCTCTTATATGAAACTTTGATCAAAATCTTTCTGAAAATTAAAATACACCACATCCACTGGTTCTCCCATCTAGTGGTATTGGTCTTAGTAGCTGATTTTGCTGATGAGCAAGAAACACGAGCAAAGTTGGTTGAGTTTTCTACAGGTTTTACACTGTTTGTCAGTAGTAGTTCATTCTCTCTGGTGTGGATAAGCACCACCACAGTAGAAACATTGTTTGGACAAGTCACAACTTTGTGAAACTGCTGTTGTTGCTATGCAGGTAGTTTCCTGGAACAACATTCATAGGATTTGAACCTGGGAGTGTGATAATTACTGTTAACAGTTTCAATTCAGTAGCTCTGAACTCTGAAAGCAATCGAGATCTTGTTAACTCCAGCAGCTTGACAGCTTTCAGCCTAGTGGTTTTCGGCATAGTTGACTAGAGAGACAACCTTTGATTTCCAGCTCGACATGTTCAATATCACCAAAGTCACGCTTGGTTGCTAGTTGTCGCAACTAAGTGCAATAGTTGTCTCTTATCTTGTTTGTTTCTAGCTTAGTGCATCAGAAGACAATTATCTCATATATTGCATTTTTCTTGGGTGTGAAGTAGGTTGTTAGAGCATTTTGTTGCTGAGTTGTAGTCGTTTTGCTCAGGGGTAAGTGTCGCAGAAATATCTGCCAACTCTTCACCTCCCTGGTGGAGAAGTAAAGCCTTTTCTCATTTCTGTGATTGCAAACCCTGCCATCATGCCTTCAAAACATTGCAGCCACTTTTACCAATGTAGACTTGGCATAGACAACATCATCTTGCTCAGTAACACAGTGATGGAGTGTGATCAAGGATCTGGGATTAAGTTCCTTCCAAAGAAAAGCTTCTCTGCAGTGATCCAGGATTATTTTTCTTTCCCATTGAATGGCTATTTTTGTAACACCAGTGCGTATGAACGTCATCTAGGCCTTTCTTTTGCTAATCCTGACCTGGAGTTCCTCAATGTGCATCTACCAACAGGTTACAGCGTTAGCATGTTCCCTAAATCTCCAATTTAAAATACTGTCTGCAGAAAGTAGACAAAGACCTTCCAAAAGTTTCATACCTGAAAACAATGTTTCATAATTTCACCCACTCCATAACTATCATAAAGATATTGATGTGTATAATGTTATTGGAAATTATTTTGAATTGGATTGGGTGCTTTGATGTATTGTAGTTTTGGGATGTTAAACAGTAAGTCGGATGGTGTATTTGCATTTTGTTGAATGAACCATTCAAAGACTGGGGGTGAAATCTTGCACCAAGCTAGGAGACACCAAGCAATATGTTTATATTACTAATAAACTTGGTGCTATGAAAGGGGTTTTATTGTTAGCAGAGGTGGTGTTCAAAGGGCCTGGTGATACAATGATAATTTACATTCAAAGGGAAGGCTAGGTATATACAAGAAGAGTTTTGTGTGTGTCAGAGGCATGGAAGATCTAAGCCACCTGTAAGCCTATAACTGTCTGCAAAGGAAATGAATTGCAAGGGACCTCACTTTGAATTCATAAGGTAAAATATGTTTTGCCTGGTGTCTGTTTAAACTCTATGGGTTGTTGTTGCCTTGGGGAAGATTGTCTGGGAGTGATTAGTTTGGGCATTTGTTTAAAAGTTATTATGGTAATAATTTGTAGACATGTGTATGTGTTTAATACCTTATTAAATTAATAAATGCTTAATTTAATTTATATAAAAACATCTGGAGGCTTGATGGTTTCATTTCTGAATTCAGAGCTGCATCTTAAACATGTCAATTGAAAATATAGGTTATGACAGTTGTTCAAAGTTTCCCTCTGGGATTTTAAATGGCTCAGCCTTTAGCAACTGCTTTGTCATAACAATAACCATTTTGAAGTTTTTTTTTATTCGTCCATAGGATGTGGGTGTCACTGGCTAGGCCAGCATTATTGCCCATCCCTGATTGATCATAGGAAGATGGTGGTGTGCTGCCTTCTTGAACGCCTGCAGCCCAGGTTGAGAAGAGACATTAAGATTTAGTAAGAAGCATTCAGGATCAGAACTGCAAATGCTGTTAAAACATGGATGACTTTATTCTCCTTCTGAACACCCTCTGCTGGTACATGGGTATGATAGCGTTAATTGGATAAAATGCTCAAAGCAATTTTCAATACACTACAACTATCGGTTCGGCATTCATTTCATAATTTTGATTGTCACGTTAACTGGCTTTTTAGGTTTTTTTTCCAATAGAAAATTAACTCATTACATGTGTGTTGGTAGCAGAAGTGCACCATCTATTATTTTTTTTAAATGTTGCATTTCCTTCCTAGAGACAGATTTCGAATACATTTAAAATGGGATTGAAATGAAAACAAATGAATATCTGTGGTGAATGTGCCTTGACCATGAGTGAGCTAGCTGATTGCAGTTAAGATTCAAATATAAATTTTAGCATGTACACTGAAAGTTACCCACATAACTATTGTAGCCAGAGGTCATTCATCAGCAGAATTTGACTTGTTACCTATGGTGTGAACCATCACCTGTTAAGATGTTAAACAAGGACATTATCTAAGGTTGTGACTATAATTAGCATCTATATTTCACATGCCCATGATTCTTCACACATGTCCACACACAAGTAAGCAATGATAATTAAAGCATAGATCCTTGGCACTGCTGTTTGATAAAAGCCTAATGCCGAGACAATGAAAATTGCCAAATGAGACACATACTTATCCCAGAATGGAAATTGCTGCTGATAAACAATCAAATGTGTTACTTGAATATTACAAGTATCATTTACATACAAACATATAAACATATGAATTAGGAGCAAGAGTAGGTCATTCAACCCCTCGAGCTTGCTCCACCATTCAATATGATTATGCCTGATCTGATTGTTGGCTCTACTCCACATTCCACTTACCTCCTGTAACCTTTGACTCTCTTGGTAGCCAAGAATCTATCTACCTCTGCCTTAAAAATTTTCAATGACCCTGCTTCTACTGCTCTCTGAGAAGAGGGTTCCAAAGACTCACGACCGTCTGAGAGAAAAAATTTAGCCTGACATCAGTAGTCGGGAAAATGCTAGAGTCTATCCTAAAGGATGTGATAACTGGGCATTAAGATAATAATGGTTAGATTGGGCAGAGTCAGCATGGATTTATGAAAAAGAAATCACTCTTGACAAACCTTTAGGAGTTTTTTGAGGATGTTAGCAGCAGAATAGATAAGGGAGAATCAATAGATGTTGTGTATTTGGATTTTCAGAAGGCTTTCGATAAGGCCCCACACAGGAGGTTAGAAAGCAAAATGTGATCTCATGGGATTGGTGGAAATATGCTGGCATGGACTGAGGGTTGGTTAATGGACAGAAAACAACTGTAGGGATAAATGGATCATTCTCAGGTTGGCAGACTGTGGCTAACGTCTTAATGCCAGGATCAGTACTTGGGCCCCATCTATTCACAATCTACATCAATGATTTGGATGTGGGGACCAAAAGTAATGTTTCCAATTTTGCTAATGACACAAAACTAGATGGGAATATGAGTTGTGAGAAGGGTGCAAAGAGGCTTCAAGGAGATTTAGACAGATTGAGTGGGCAAGAACACAATGTAGAAAATGTGAAGTTATCCACTTTGGTAGGATAAACAAATGCTCAGTATTTCTTAAATGGGAGGAAATTTGAAGTGTTGATGTACAAACAGACCTGGGTGTTCTTGTTCATAAGTCACTGAAAGCTAACATGCAGGTGGAACAAGCAATTAGGAAGGCAAATGGTATGTTCGCCTTTATTGCAAGAGGATTTTAGTACAGGAGCAAAGATGTCTTGCTGCAGTTGGTGAGACCCTACATGGAGTATTGTGCACAGTTTTGGTCTCCTTGCCTAAGGAAGGATATACTGGCCATAGAAGGAGTGCAATGAAGGTTCAGCAGATGAATCCCGGGGATGCTGGGATTGTCCTATGAGGAAAGATTGAGGAGACTGGGCCTGTATACTCTGGAGTTTAGAAGAATGAGACGTGATCTCATTGCAAAAGTTCTTTCAGGGCTCGGCAGGATAGATGCAGGAAGGATGTTTCCCCTGGTTGGGGGTTCTAGAACAGGGGACACAGCCTCAGGGTAAGAGGTAGAACATTGAGGGCTGAGATGAGAAGGAATTGCTTCAGTCAAAGGGGGGGTAAATATTTGGAATTCTCTACCCTAGAGGGCTGTGGATGCTTAGTCATTGAGTATGTTCAAAGCAGAGGTTGATAGATTTCTAGATAACAATAACATTAAGGGTTAAATGTATAGTGCGGTAAGATGGCATTGAGGTAGAAGACATGATCTGGTTAAATGATGGAGTAGGCCTGATAGGCTGAATAGCCTACTCCTGCTCCTATATTCCTATACCATGAGCTCTTATTTTGCATGGTAACCTTTGATGTGGCACCTTGTCAAATGCCTTCTGGAAATCTAAGTACAGCACATTCACAGGTTTTCCTTTATCCACACTGCTTGTTACTTCCTCAAAGAACTCCAATAAATTAGTCAAACATAGCTTTCCTTTCACAAAAAACATGTCGACTCTGCTTAATTGCTACTAGATTTTCTAAGTGCCCCACTATAACTTGCTTAATAATAGATTCCAGCAATTTCCCTACGACAGACATTAAGCTAACTGGCCTGTAGTTCCCTGCTTTCTGTCCTCTTCCTTTCTTAAACAGAGGAGTCACATTTGCTATTTTCCAACATGATGGGACCTTTCCAGAATCTGGAAAATTTTGGAAAATTAAAACCAATACATTTGCTATCTAAGTAGCCACTTCTTTTAAGACCCTAGGATGAAGTCTATCAGCACCTGGGGACTTGTCAGCTTTTAGTTCAAATCATTTTCTCAGTACCCTATACCTCGTGATTGTAATTGTTTTCAGTTCCTCCTTCCATTTCACTTCCTGATTCACCATTATTTCTGGGATGTTATTTATATCTGTTACAGTGAAGACAGATATAAAATATCCGATCAAGTCATCCGCCATTTCCTTATTTTCAATTATTAATTCCCTATTCTCAATCTCTGGAGGGCCAATGCTCACTTTAGTTACTCTTTTCCTTTTTAAATACCTGTAGAAACTCTTATTATCTGTTTTTATATTTCGAGCTAGCTTTCTCTTATAGTCAAATTTCTCCCTCCTTGCTGATCTTTTAGTCATTCTTTGCTGTTCTTTATATTCTGACTAATCTTCTGAGCTGCCATTCATACGCTTTTGCTTTCAGTTTGATCCTATCTTTAACCTGTTATGATCCCAGTTGATGCTACTACTGGACAAGCCAGATCCTTGATAGATCAGAATTTTTATTTTTTGCTTAGAAACGTGGAGGGTTGCTACTGAACAGAGTCGCAGGAATCAGACGATGAATTATTTTAAAAAAAGAATAAAATATTTTATTAAACAAGAAAAGATGAGCTATATTATATTACTCCTTCATGTACAACTATAACTTTACAGATATACACAGATTCGTAAGGATAAAACAAGTTATAAAAGCTATCTTATACAACCATGCTCACAATAAGTACGCAATCCATGAAAACCAATAGGCTACTTGTGGTCAGGCACACCACACTCTGAAACCAAATGACAGATGCCATTCCAAATAGATACTATGGATCCCTCATCAATTAATCCCCAGACACTTATCACAACGTGAGCCAACCAGTCTCACTGAACTCTGTCTCTCACACAAGAGCTTCCAATCTCCATTCTCGAGGAACCCGCTTTAGAATCTTCTCCTAAACAATGCTTTCTCTTGATGCCTTCCACAAGGGCCCACTTCCATGGTTTTGATCTCTTCTTCCGTTGCTCCTCTCCCCTGGATCACTACATGCATTCAAATTTTGCCTTCCATAAACTCGCCCTGAGATACATGCCAACAGAACTCCACTGCTCCACACGTATATAGTAAGGAGTCACCAACCTTTAGCTGTCTCCTTGGATCTTCTGGCTTCTCACAAGCCTATTTTACCTAATGCCTGTGTCCTGCAGCTTTCTCCATTTAAGCTTGGAGCCTTCCTCTGCTCCTCACTCTTAAAATCACTTAACAGGACCTTTTTCAGACTCCTGTTCTTCTTCTGACTAGAAGGTCTTCTTGGACCCCTCCTTTCTGTCTCACTCTTTGGCCTTGGAATTCTTCAGTTCTTTTGGGAAATCTGCTCTCTCTGCAATTCCCTCTGCTGTGTCCAGCCTCTCCTGGCTCTTGGCTTCAATTGCACTAAAACTACTTTTTTTTTTTCTCTGTCTCTCTATGTCCCTCTCCCTGGACCCCTGTTCCTAGGCAACAGCACAGTTTTTTCCACCTTGTGTTTGTTATAACTCTCCTTCAAGAGTTCTAAAACCGCATTAAAGTGCAGACATCTTTTAAAGTAAAACTAAACTCAAGTTCCCCCTTTCTTAACACATTAATACAGAAACACAAATTAAACTTCAAATTAGCTGTACCTTATTCCTAACACACACAAATATACAGATAACATATTTAAACTATCTCTAGTTCCTAACAAACTTCTTTAGTTAGCCATAAATGATGTTCTTCCATTAAAGTCTTTCTTTCTCACAGGAATGTACCTTTTCTGAGTATTCTGAAAAATACTCATCTCTACTGACCTATGCCTTAACCTAATTTCCAGTTCACTTTAGCCAGCTCTGTCTTCATGCCCTCATAATAGGCCATGTTTAAATTTAAAACACTAGTCTTAGATCCACATATCTCTCCCTCAAACTGAATGTGAAATTCAATCATATTATGATCACTGCTGCCTAGAGTCACCTTCACTATGAGGTAATTAACTAATCTTGTCTCACTGTACATTACCAGATCAAGTATGGCCTTCCCTCGCATTGGTGCTAAACATTGCTGCTCTAAGAAATTGTCCTGAAAACACTCTATAAACTCACCCTGCAGGCTATCTTTGCCAATCTGATTTGTCCAACCTATTCTTCTTAATTACTTGCTACAGCTGCATGTTAACTTTTTGTGATTCATGTACAAGGACACCCAGGCTCCTCTGTACCATAGCATTCTTCAGTTTGTCTCAATTTAAATAATATTCTGCTTTTCTATTCTTCCTGCCAAAGTGGAGAACCTCATATTTTCCCTCATTGTGCTCCATCTGCCAACTTTTTGCCAACTCATGTAACCAAGGAAAATCTCTTTGCAGACACTTTGTATCTTCCTTACAACTTGCTTTCTTCTCTTTGTATTGTCAGCAAATTTGGCTGTAATACAGTCAGTCCCTTCACCCATTAATGGAGATTGTAAATCTGCAACTGACCCCTGTGGCATTCCACTAGTTACAGTTTGCCAACCTGAAAATGACTCATTTATCCCAACTCTCTGTTCCCTGTTAGTTAGCCAATCCTCCCCAGACCTGTTGCCGCCTCTGTTTTCTCAGTTCATCTCTTCCTCTGCCATCATGATGAGGGTGCAGGAAGGCTCTCTGGCAAATGAAGGAACTCACCAAAATACCCCAGGAACACACCAGAGTACTTTCACGGACTTGACAATAGAAAAAAAGTTCAAAAAAAATTAATTGACTTGCAACCAAGGTGCCCGGAAATAATTCTACTATAGGGCCCATCTTGCTGCTTCAAACAATTTTTATGAACAAACAATATAGGTGTTGTCTGTCCATCATTGTGCAAATTTGGGATTTTTTTTCATTCATGGGACGTGGGCATCACTGGCTTAGCCAGCATTTATTGCACATCCCTAACTGCCTTTGTTCAGAGGGCATTTAAGGGTCAACCACATTGCTATGGGTCTGGAGTCACATGTAGGCGAGACCAGGTAAAGGCAGCAGATTTCCTTCCCTAAAGGACATTAGTGAACCAGATGAGTTTTTATGACAATTAGCAATTGTTCACTTTTAATTCCAGATTTTTGCTGGGTTCAAATTCCACCATCTACTGTTGGGGAATTCAAACCCAGGTCCCCAGAGCATTACCCTTGGGTTTCCAGATCATCGGTCCAATGGCAAACTGCTACACCACCGGCTCCACTTCTGGCATTAGTTCAGCCAGCTGGCCAATGTGGCATCAGAATAGTGCCAAATCAGTGACGTCCAGTGCACTCATCGTGCCCATATCAATAGAGAACGCCAAGTATTCCACACGGGTAATGGCCAGTGCAGCCTGCTCCTGGGAAATGAGGGTAGGTATCCAGTCTTGCTGTGTGACTGAATTTTTCACACTTTGACCTTGTGTTAGTGTAACATGGATAATAGCTAGTCAACAGCCAGTTTTACGCCTTTTTCTTTTCATTGTCTTCAATCAGGAGAGATGCAAAATGGACTGCTGACTCACTATTGTCTGTTTTACATTATCACACAAAGTGAAGGTCACCCCACTGGGCCCTGGCATTGCTTGCCAGAGTTGCTCAATTGCTCCTAGCCAGTGCTTTTCATGGCAGCACTTTTGAAGCTCGTAAGTGAAGTTTGCATTTTTTAGAAACAAACGTAAGGAAAATATCAATTATTTTAACTAACACCATAAAGAACTAAGTCAAGAAATAAATTCAAACTGTATTATAAGGTTATACCCAGATAACTCAGGCAAGTCGGACCAGGGAGTGTTGCTGGCTAGGCCAGCATTTATTGCCTATCCCTAACTGCCCTTGAGAAAGTGATGGTGAACCACCTTCTTGAATTGTTGCAGACCATCTGGTGTAGGTACACCCACGGTGCTGTTAGGGAGGGAATTCCAGGATTTTGACCCAGTGACAGTGAGGGAACAGTATATATTTCGAAGTCAGGATGTTGTGTGACTTGGAGAGGAACTTGCAAACAGTGATCCCATGCACTTACTGCCCTTTCCCTTCAAGAGCGTAGGTTATGGTTTGGACAGTACTGTCAAAGGAGCCTTGTGAGTTGCTGCACTGCATCTGGTTGCCATTGACCAGAAACTGAACTAGACTAGCCATATAAATACAGTGGCTGCAAGAGCAGGCAAAGGCTAGGAATCCTGCGGTGAGTAACTCACCTCCTGACCCCCCAAAGCCTGGCCACCATCCACAAGGCAAAGGTCAGGAGTGTGATGGAATACTCCCCACTATCCTGGATGAGTGCAACACCAACAACGCTCAAGAAGCTCGACACCATTCAGGACAAAGCAGCCCCCTTGATTGGCACCACACCCACAAACATCCACTCCCTCCACCATCGACGCACAGTGGCAGCAGTGTATACCATCTATAAGATGCACTACAGGAAGTTACCAAGGCCCCTTCAACAGCAGCTTCCAAACCTATGACCATTACCTTCTAGAAGGATAAGGGCAACAGATAGATGGGAACACCACGGCCTGCAAGTTCCCCTTCAAGCCACAAACTATTCTGACTTGGAAATATATCACTGTTCCTTCACTGCCGCTGGGTCAAAATCCTGGAACTCCCTCCCTATGTGGTGCAGGTATATGCACCACTTGGACTGCAGTAGTTTAAGAATGCAGCTCACCACCACCTTCTCAAGGACAATTAGGGATGGGCAATAAATGCTGGCCTAGCCCACATTCCATGAATGAATAAATTAAAAATTGTGTATTTGTTATACATTCTTGTCATTGTGCACTGGTGCTACAGGGGGTGAATACCTCAGGTGGTTGTTTGAGTGCCCACTAAGTGGCATCATCTTGATTAGTGTAAATTATATTTAAAACAGATTTTAGGTACAGAGGCCAGAGGGAAGTAAATGCTTAGAATAATTGTCCAGAAGAGGTTATCGAGACAGAAATACTCAGTTTGTTTATTGGGCGACTTAGATAGAGCAGCCTTGCTGGAGTAAATGGCCTTTTTTGTCCTTGGTTGTTCTGATATTAATGGAGAAGCAACATGCTACATTAATAATTGCTGAAGAGGAAAAAGGCAGTAATTAATGTTCTGACTATCAGGTACAAACACATTGTGGGCAATCTGCTGGTGCTCAGTGTGTTCATGTACTGTCCAGCTCTGATGTACTGCAACTTAATTTACCCTCTGCATTAAGTTGGGACACCAAGTTATTGTAATCAAAGTTAAACACCACGCCAAGAAGAAAATGATTCTGGCCATTCATCTCACAGTAATTACACAAGTAAACTGTTTTGGAAGGTAACACTGGCCTCCAAAAGAAGGACAAAGGTGAAACTCGTAGAGTGGGATGGTAGTGTGTGAGGGCCAAGTGGTACTTATTGTAGGCTGGTACAAACCTTCTTTTAACTGGCTAGGATGGAGGAATTGATGGAGCATTAAAGACATACACCATGAATACAAAATACAGACAGAAAATAAAAGAATCAATTTTCAGTGTAGCGGGTTTTGGGCAGTGGGGGAAGGGCCAGTGGGATGCTAGTGCAAAACACACTCGTGCTTAGCACTGGTGTAATTTCACTTTCTAAGCCTCATTAACATTGCAATAAACTCGTGTAATTTCCAGCAGGCCCCCAGAGGCTGATTTAAAATGGAAATGCTGTTATTCAATAACTATTCTTGCAGCTATCTTGCTGCTTTCTTTGATAGAGTTTGAGGCAGGCTGCAACTTCTCTAAGGTCTTCCTGGAGGTACTAGTAGAAGGGTTGATGACAAGGAATGAAATTCTCTTTATGATGAGTAGGAGAAAGGTTCACAAACATGAGATCGACCAGGCCTGGAGAAAGGCTGAAATCTCTTTTCCGGGACTTCACTCCCAGAACTTAGATCCAATCCAGGGAAATCTTCAAAGGCCTCACAAGACTAGCAAGTATGAGTGCAGCTCTGCATTTGTCTACTTGTCTCGGTGACACTTGGTTGGTCCTTCCCACTCTCCTACCCCCCACAGCATTCTGAACACTTCTTCCCTTGCATCACATGCTTTATTATCCTTCAAAAGGCCAGGCTAACCGCCTTTCAATTGTATTACAAATACTTCTTCCTGACTCCATTCACAGCAACCTCCAACAGCATTCTCTTCTGACATATTATCCTTGGCTCCCAGCAAATTCTCTCTTTATTCCTTCTGTACTTCATAGCAGCTACTGTACCTCTCTGTTTCAAATTTGCCTTATAATGCACCTCGCCAAAAATCCTACCATTGATTTGTCAATCCATGCAAATTGCTCTGCTACCTGGACCCCCTTTTTCCTCTTCAGAGTCCTTGTATAAGCTGAAGCTAACAAATCAATGCCCATCTTTCTCACAACTGCATGCTTGTCTCTCTCCAATCAGCTTTCCACCCCTGCCACAGTACTCAAATGGCCCTGATCACAGTCACAATGACATCTCTGTGACTGCAATGTACATCCGCTCCTCATCTCTCTCAGACCCCCTACAGCCTTTTATACACTATCCTCCTCTAACACCACTCCTCCATTGTCCAGCTAAGTCAGATTACCCTCCCTCTTCCATTCTTACCTATCCTGCCGTAGCCTGAGAATCTCCTGCGATGGGCTTCTCTTTGGGCCTGAGTTACTTCTGGTGACCCCCCAGAGAAGCCATGCTTGACCCCCTCCTACTGCCCACCAGCTTTGTCTGAAGACACATACATGATGATGACAACCAGCCCCATTTTACCACCACCTATCTCAACCTGTCCATAGCCATCATGTAGTCGGACTATTCTGCTTCTATCACTGCTTGTTTGTCGCTACAACCACACCAACCCCCTCCACCTCTCTGTCTCTCTATCTCTCCGCCCCCCACACACACACCTTAAACCAGCTTATATTTCAGCTCTTTCCTGGACTCGAACTCAAGTTCTGTCGAAGGGTCATGAGGACTCGAAACGTCAACTCTTTTCTTCTCCGCCGATGCTGCCAGACCTGCTGAGTTTTTCCAGGTAATTCTGTTTTTGTTTTGTTTTTTTTTTATTTTTATTTATGTAGTCGGACTGCTTGTACAACATCCAGTTCTGGATGAGCCACAATTTCTCCAATCAAACAATGCGAAAACCAAAGTTATTAACTTTGCACCTGACCACAGGCTGTATTGCCTTAGCAGTGCTCCCAGCCCCCCTCATACTGAACCAAACAGCTTGCAACTTTCACATCCTATTGAAACTGAGCTAGCCATCTGACTCCAAATCCTTTCCAATAAAAAGGCATCAACTTCCATCTCTGTAACTTTCCCTATTGTAAGAAATTTCCACTGCATTCAATGGTTTGAAGCTGGACTCCATATTGGTGACAGTTTTGATTTCATTTTAGCACAGGCTTAATAGATTAGTCTTTGAGTATCAGTTTACAAAGAACAGTTGAGAATTATATCATCTGCTATTGTTCTTTGCATAGAAGCTGTGGCCCATTCCCTGTTCTTTCCACTCACATATGTGTCAACACCTGTTTGGTGTCCTCCCTGGCCCTTCCAACTGAGAATGATACAAATCTCTTAGGTTGTACCTCAAAACTGCAGGGAAATCCATCTATTTATTGGCACAGTAAGTTATCTCATCAAACTTGTGGCCTTGAACTTCCCTTATCTGCTCTGAGCCTCAGCACAAAACTTGTTTTCTAGTTTCATGGTTGGCAACACAACCCCAGACAAGAGTTCTACTGTGAATAAAACCTGCACTTTAACATACTTTTCCCTAATCCTAACAGATGGAAATCAAAACTATTGTAATAAATCTATAAACACATACATTAACAATCTTAAAATTAAACTGCACTTTAACAAAGCTTAAAAGTGTGAATAGTGAAAGGGAATTTATGTTTGATTATACTTCAGCGACTTGCAAATGTTTATGCATTCACAAAAAAATGGAGATAAATCCGCGGCCAGCCGAACATTCACCCTGTAGGTGAGTGTGAGAGGAGGAGCCCGGGACAGGCAGTCAGCAGCGCCTAGAGGAGAGTGCGAGAGGAGGACCCTGAGCCAGGCAGTCAGCAGCACCTAGAGGAGAGCAGAAAAGCTACAAAAACAGCACGAGAAGCGGCAAGAGTTCGAGAGCATAGGTGACTGGGGGAGCTCTGTGATGAGGTGCCCCTTTCCTTTTCTACCTTTCCTCAGTAACAAGAGTGGTGGCCTTGGTGAGTAGGACCTGGTGAGTAAATTAGAACGGTATAATATTTTGAAACAAGTAGCTATACTTGGATTTAACTGAGAATCGCCAGGGCTAAGGGAAATTTAGGGCCAATATAATAAAGTAATTTAAATAATACAAAGTAGAATAAAGTTACCGTAAGGGAAGTAGAGTTAAGACATGGCAGGGCAGCTCAGTGGAGTGGAATGCATGTCCTGTAATATGTGCAAAGTCATGGACACTATTGGTGTCCTGGCTGACCACGTGTGCAGGAAGTGCTGCCAACTGCAGAAACTTGAGCTCCAGGTTTCAGACCTTGAGTAGCGGCTGGAGTCACTGTGGCGCCTCCGTGAGGCTGAGAGCTATGTCGATAGCACTTTCAGAGAGGTGGTCACACTGCAGCCTGCAGCTTAAGGGCCTGGAGATGGAGAGGGAATGGGTGACCGCCAGGCAGTCCAAGGGAAGTAGGCAGGTAGTGCAGGGGTCCCCCGGGGTCCGGCTCACAAATCAGTTTTCCGTTTTGGAAGCTGGTGAGGGCTAACGTGACATGAGAAAAAACATTTTCACACAATGAGTGGTTTGGGTCTGGAATGCACTGCCTGGAATTGTGGGGGAGGCAGGTTCAATCAAAGCATTCAAGGGGGCATTAGATGATTCTTTGAACGGAAACAATGTGCAGGGGTATGGGATAAAGGTAGGGCAATGGCACTAGGTCACAATGCTCAATGGAGAGCCGGTGCAGACACGATGGGCTTAATGGCCTCTTCTGTGATTCTATTGATTTCTCTTCTAACAAAAACAATCAGGTTTTCTTTGCAGTAGCGAGGCCATTTGTGATCATACCTGATCCTAAAATTCTGAAAGCCACTAACTTTGCAGACCACCATTCAAACAAAAGGTTAAGCTTATTTAACTCATGCACTGCCTTTGTGTGCCCTTATAAACCCATATTCTTATACCATCTCTGCTCTTTTTTCAGCTTATTGGCCCCTGAAACCTTCATCCAGGCTTATTTTACTTCCGTCTCAATATTGCAATGCTCTCATGACCGCTCTATCTTCCAAACTTATAAAAGTGAACTCTTCCAGAATTGCTGCCCATACCCTAACCTGCACCAAGTTCCACTCACCATCACCATGTGCTTGCTGACCTATATCAGTCCACAATGAACCAATGCCTCAAATTTAAAATTCTTAGCTTGTGTTCAAATCTCTCCACTGTCTTGGTGTTCACTATCTCTGTAACCTCCTCTAGTCCTTTGATTCTTCAAGAACCCTGCCTTCTTTCAACTCAGGCCTCTCGTGCAGCAACCCCTCCCCTTCATCCCACCATTGGTGGCGCTATCTTCAGCTGTCTATGTTGTGGCACACTTTTAAGCAGACGTGGCTATGATCTACGTACATCACCAGATAAGAAATGATATAAGGCACCAGATGATAAGTAGGCTGCAGTGAGTAGTCATCCAAGTAAGAAATGTTGTCAAGAGCCCTCCAAGATTATATTTGTGCTATTTAATCTTGATGAATAAAGAAGCTAGCATTTTAGTTTGCGACTCCCATTTGAGTGGTTGGTGTGTTTGTGTTCAGTAGTAAGAAAAGGAAACACAACAGTCTAGGCGCTAAATCGGGGTGGGGAACTTTTTTCTTACCATGGGCCATTCGCATATAGACAAAATCAGTCGTGGGCCATTCACACACATTAAAATCAACTTAATTTAGTTGTTTTTTAATGAGAGAATACAGAAACGTTCAACTCAACTGCTGTTTTAATGCAATGGCTGAATTTGAATATTATATTGTTAAATATTATTATAATAATTTAGCTGACGCTTTTATCCAAAGCAAATTTGTAACGATGATGATAGATGCTATTTTGAAGTCATAGGTCTATGTCTTTAGAAATCTTGCTGCGCGCCGGATTGAATTGAGCAACCGGCCAGATCTGGCCCATGGGCCTTCGGTGCCTCACCCCTGCCCTAAGTTCTGGAATTCCCTTCCCAAACTTCTTCACCTCGCCATCTCTTTCCCCCCTTTGTTTTCCTCTTTGCCGAAGTTTGAGTCACTTTGGCCCATTGTCATTTTTTTACTGATTATACTCATAAAACACTTTGGGATCATTTCCTAAGTTGGAGGCGCTGTGACAATGCCTGTTTTTGTTACTGTTGTATCCCTGGCTGCAAAGCTTCTCTCTTGCTTTCACCTAATTCTTCCTCATTGTATGATAATTCTTCCTATAGTTCTACCTCTCCCGGCTGTGTTCCTATCTGTATTGCCAGGGTGGTGCTAACATCCAGCACACTACGGTGATGAAAATTTGCATGGGGCGCATTGTAGGGAGTCCCAGATCCGTCTAGGCACCTGAACTATTATCGGATACTCTCTGCAGCAATGTTCCACATGGTTCCAAGCCTATATTTATACCCCAGGTCTTCAGATGTTGTGGGGTTACAGAAGGGTGGCATCCGACAAGTGATGCTCTGTTGAAGTTGCCAGACTTCAGATGACACAATTAATCTCGCAGGTGGACATAAAAAACCCCAAGAGCTATTCATAGAAGAGCAGGAGAGTTCTTCCTAATGTCCCAGGCAACATTTATGCCTCAACCAATGTCACAGAAACAAACAATTTGGCCTTTGTCACATCGCTGTTTCTGGGAGCTTGTGTGAAAATTGAATGCCATATCTTACAACAATCATTACACTTCAATAAGCACCTTCAGTGACTCAAAGCGCCTTATGATGTCCTGGGATTGTGAAAGGGTGGAGGATAGAAGGCTGTACAAGGGGGCATTGGAATCATGGGAGGTAATTTTAACCTACCTCGCCATTGAAAAAACTGGTGAGATCAGTTCCAGCGTTGGTTTTACTCCGCACCCGATTTTATCCTCCAGTGAGGTCAAATCGGCTGTCCGTGCCACTAACGGTGCTATTGGGTGACCATGTCCATGGGTTCATTGAGATTTTTGAGCAGCAAAATCAGGAGGTGGGGGAGACCAGCCAACCTGGCCTATTTTTCAAAGAGCACAATTTACTGACTCAAAAGCAAAACACTGCAGATGCAGGAAATAAAACCAGGGAATGCTGGAAAGCACTCAGCAGGTCAGGCAACATCTACTGGAGAGAGAAATGGAATTAAAGGATGGGATGTACTGTTTCCGATGCAGGTCCTGTGCACTGGTTGCAGAGCCCATGGGAAACCTGTGTTGCTTCCATGGGGATGGCCCAAACAAACTGAGTGTTATCAGGCACTTTACTGGCCAGCATCAGGCCTTCCCGGATTAAGGACCCCAGCGGTAAAAGTCCCATCTACATACGCACATATGAACATACAAATTAGGAATAGGAGTAGGCCACTCGGTCCCACAATTCTTCACTGCCATTCAATAAGATCATAGCTGACCTGAATGTGACCTCAACCCCACATTCCTGCCTACCCCAGATAACCTTTCACCCTATTGTTAATCAAGAACTATTTAGCTCTGCCTTAAAAATATTCAAAAAATCTGCTTCCACCGCCTTCTGAGGAAGAGAGTTCCAAAGACTCACAATCCTCAGAAAAAAAATTTCTCCTCATCTCTGTCTTAAATCAGCAACCCCTTATTTTTTAAACAGCGACCCCTAGTTCTAGATTCTCCCACAAGAGGAAACATCCTCTCCACAACCATCCTGTCAAGAACCCTCAGGATCTTAAAGGTTTCAATCATTATTCTTCTAAACTCCAGTGGATACAAGCCTAGCCTGTCCAACCTTTCCTCATAAGACATCCTGCCCATTCCTATTCTCAGTCTACTAAACCTCCTCTGAACTGCTTTTAACACATGAGCTGCCGACGAATTCATAAGGCTGGAGCGCTCCATTGCCTGCAGTGCCATCGGAAGCAATGGCTGTTGCTGGTAGTGCCACTAAGGGCTTCACCAAGGGTTGCCATTGGATTCCGGGACTCAGGGGGTGAGGACAGATTGGTGCGGGGGTGGGGGGGGGGGAGGTCACAGGGAGAGGATCGTGGCAGGTGGGTGTCAGAGGCGAGGGAAGTGGCTTCCAGATGCCGAGTCTCTCGATCGGGCACTGAGTGCCTGACTGCGAGGGAAACCCACCCACCCACTCCCCCGCCCTGGTAGGCTGCTGGCAAACCTGAAAGGGTTTGCTGAATGGCCTTCAGGAGGCATAGGAGAACCGTGTGAGCTCCCATTTATTCCCTGAGCCACCACTAAATTCCAGTGGGCTGAGGGATCATTGGAGTCAATTGGCCCATTAATGAGGCTAATTGACGTTCAGTCCCGCTTGGCCCCCACTTCCTGGTTTAATCGTGGGAGATTTTCCTGCCGTCGGAAAATTGACGCACAGCCTCTCCCATGATTAAACGAGCCCAGCCGTTATGTTTCCCAGCGTGACGGGCTGGATAACATTCTGCCCAACTTTTCAGGTCAAAAGATCCTCATCATAAAACATTAAAAATGTATACTAAGAATGAATGATACTCATCAAGCAAATCAGCATCGACGTTTCAACAGGAAAGTTGATTGTTTATCATCATAATTGACAGGTGAGATTGCAAGGTGCTTTCTTTTGACGTTCATTCTAATTATACAAATTTTACTCTTCACTGAGCACTGTGATGCTCCGAGGAAGGGAGAGAGACGGACAAGGTTTTAATTAATAATAATTTACTAACAAAGGGAGCAAACTTGGAGCCTTGTGTCATGGCAGGGTAGGCTCAAAGGGCTGAATTGCCTACTCCTGCTCCTAGTTCTTATGTTCTTATGTTCATGGTAAAGAAAGATGACACAGAGAGGCTGAAACAAGCAGTGGCCATGTCTCCTTTCCAGTTAAGGAGTAAATACCGGAGAGTTGAGGGCTATGAGGAGTTGGCACGAACGATCTTATTGAATGGCGTGGCAGGCTTGAGGGGCTGAATGGCCTACTCCTGCTCCTATTTCTTATCGCACAGAATCACAGAGTGCAGAAGAGGCCCTTCGGCCCATCAAGTCTGCACTCACACGTGAGAAACACCTGTTTATTCGCACTTGGCCCATAGTCTTGTTCTTATGTTCTTATGTTCTAAATTGCAAGTTGACAGCCAGCCTTCCCAGGGCAAACATATAGTTGCTACTGTGTGCTCTGAATTAGAATCATAGAATGATAGCCCCGTGTGTATGAATGTTCATTTAGACCTGTTGGGCTAAATAGCCTGTTTCTGTGCTTTGAATAACTTAACGTTGCTACAGCACAAAAGGAAGTTATTCAGCCCATGGTGTCTGTGCCAGCTCCATGAAAGAGATAACCAATTAGCCCACTCCTCTGCTCTTTTCTCAGCCCTGCATATCTTTCCTCTTCAAGAACTTGTTCAATTATCTTTTTGAAGTTACTACAAAACCTACATCCACTACCCTTCCCAACAATGTAGTCCAAATCATGGGCTGCAACACCTGAGCTCCCCAGCATCGGATTTGGTGGGGGGGGGGGGGTGGGAGTGGGGTGGGGGTACCCCAAAGATGCACCAGAGAATCCCTCTCGGAATTTCCCAGGTAAGGGTTTGCATAACAATTGCCCAGAAGTGCAAACTTCCTCTGGACAATTGCCCTGTTCTGGGAATAATCCGAAAATGTGATTTAAATCGCAAACTTCGGATGGTTCCACCAGGGTTACACCAATAGTTACCCAGAAAAAGTTAGAGGAATTAAATCTTCTAAATTCTGAGTAACTATCCTAAACACTGAACCCCTACAGGACTCCACCCACACTTCCAAGCACCCGCCACAAGGATTTTCCCTCCAACCAGCCCCAACCCTCCCACCTCCCCCTGACCTCCGACACTCCAGCCCCCAGATCGCCAAACCCCTCACCCCCCTGACCTCTGACCACCCCAGCCCCAAAGCCCCGCTGACCTCCGACACCCCCATCTCCCCATGCCCTCCACCTCTGAACCCCCACCCTTGTCTCCACTTCGTTGGAGCCTCTGAGGTGTCTTTCAATGCAAGCCCCAAGGAACTCCAGCGATCAGAAGTGTCAGCGTAATTTTCAAGGGCAGGTAAGTAAGAATTTACTTCCTGTAATTCCTGCTAATCTCTTTCCGACGCTGGTTGGAAGTTACAGCCCCATAACAATTAGTCGCATTAAAAAACTGCTCCTCATCTCCCCTTTGGTTCTTTTGCCAGTTGCAAATTTGCAATTGTCAGTTTGCAAATCTGCTTCCTGACCTTCCAGAATTAAAGTCTACACTCACAATGTTTTTTTAATTTATTCTTTCATTAGATGCAGGTGTCTCTGGAAAGGCCAGCATTTGTTGCCCATCCCTAATTACCCTTTGAACTGATAGCTTGCTCAGCCATTTCAGAGGGCATTTAAGAGTCAACCACATTGCTGTGGGTCTGGAGTCACGTGTAGGCCAGACCAGGTAAGGACAGCAGATTTCCTTCCTTAAAGGGCATTAGTGAACCAGATGGGTTTTTATAACAATCAATTGTAGTTTCATGATCACCATTATGGGAACTAGCTTTCAGTTCCAGATTTTATTAGCTGAATTTAAATTTCACCAGTTGCTATGGTGGGATTCGGACCAATGCTTCCAGAGGATTAGTCTGGGCCTCTGTATTGTTCAGCCAGTGACTTTACCCCCACACCACCATCAGCCCAAAGGCGTATCCTCAAGCAGCACGAGAGAAAGTTCTGAACGGATGGCTCTGAAGCCCAGCAGTGATTTGATTCGATTCAAATTGGTTTGAAAGGCATCAGTAAGTGTGTCTTTTGACCTCTGCACTTGCTACAAGCCTTTAATGACCCTGCAAATCAGGTCCCATTTATAACAGCACTTTGTAAGCTGCAAGTCCCCTGAAAATAACTAGCTGTCACTCCAGATTTATCTGTTGACAGATAATCTTTTACAATTCCGAAAACCTGAAATAAAAGCAGGAAATGCTGGAAATACAAAAGAAAGTTAACCAATAGCTGCAAACCAAGACTTATTTAGATTGGGTACATAGGATTAGATAGCATATAAGGCACAGAAAAAGGCCATTCAGCCCCCACAGTACATGCTGGCATTTATGCTCCACTCAAGCCTCCTCACATCTTTCCTCATTTAAATCTTTCATTGTAACATTCTATTCCCTTCTCCCTCATTTAGATTACCTAGCTTCCCCTTAAATGCATCTATACCATTCACTTCAACCATTCCCTGTGATAGCAAGTCAGAAATGAGCAGCGTTAAAGCAAGCACAGAGCCTTGGATAAAGTTGTGGTGGCAGGGGGGAGGGGAGGGTGGGAAGCAAGGGAAAAAGAAGAAAAGGTCTGCGATAGGGTGGATATCAAGAATAATTGAAAGCTGCACGTCATGGTAACACGAGGCCTGGCCAGAATTGAGATGACTGCACAGTCCTCGCATCAGTCCCACTTGGAGGTCACAGTGCTGTATTTTGTATTACCTAGCAACCTTCCACTCACTACATTTTTCTGGAGGAATAATCCTTTGATTATTGTGAGACTTTGCTATAGTTTTGGCCATTATATAATGGCCAGGATTTTTCCATCGGCGAATTATGGACACAACAAATGGGCTCACCGACGGGAAAATGACACGGAATGACATCGGGAGGAACCCCTGACATCATCCCGGTCCCATTAAATTTTCAGGAAGGCAGGCGGACAGAGAAATCAGCTGACCGCCCGCTGACCTGTCAATGACCAATTAAGGCCATTGACAGGATAATTAAGATCACTAAAGACCTGCCCGTCCAAGCTTAAGGCTGGTGGGCAGGCCAGGAGACCCAGCGGGCTTCTGATTATTAATGAAACTTCATCCACTGGCGGGTGTCACATGAGGGGGACATGTTAATAATATTTTTATTTTTCTATTTTTCAACTTTTGTATACTGTCACTAATCTCCCTGAGACAGCACTTAGTCTCAGGGAGCAGTGCGCTCTTTCACACGCATGCGAGAAAGAGCGCACTTTGACAGCTGGGGATTCTCTCCCCCCCTCCCCCCACTCCAGCCCGCACACAGAAAGCACATAGCGCTTCCTGTAGGGAAGGCCGCTGGGCGGGCCTTAATTGGCCCACCCTCTCAAAATGGCAGCGGGCCCCATTTCAGCGGCGGGGGTCAGCTGCCCGCCTGCCGCTGAACCGGTGGGGCCCGCCCACTAACAGCAAAATTCTGCCCAATATTTCAAGTGCAGAAACAGGCCATTCAGCCCAACAAGTGTTTCTGCTCCACATGAACCTCCCTCCAGCCCTATTCGTTTAACCTATCAGCATAACCTCCCATTCCTTTCTTCTTCCTTTGCTTATCCAGCTTCCCCTTGGATACATCAATACCATTTGCCTCTACTACACTTCGTGGGAGTGAGTTCCACATTCTAACTACTCTCTGGCTACCAAATTTCTCCTGAATTCCCAACAGAGTTTGTCAGCGAATATCTTATATTTATGCTTCTAATCTCTCTCCAAGTGGAAACATCTTCTCGATATCTGCCCTATCAAACCCTTTCAATAACTGAAGGTCACCTGTCAGTCTTCTCTTACAGAGAGAAAAAGAGTAATTCTAGAGATTAAGTTTAAACAGTCTTTGCTGTAAATCCTGCCATAGAACTCGCTCCTCTCCCAATTCATTGGTTGACACAGAGGTGACAATTCTCATTCTGATCATTAACTGACAAAAGACAGACTCGAAATATTTATCTCTGTCTCTCTCTCTCCACAGATGCTGTCAGACCTGCTGAGTTTTTCCAACATTTTTTGTTTTTGTTTCAGAATTCCAGTATCCGCAGTATTTTGCCTTTATTTAGGGAAATGATGGGTCCTGAGAAGTGTAAATGGTTACAGAATCTCTAAAAGAAAATGGTTAAGATCTAAAGTTGTAAAATTTGGTGCTAAAGCTGGAATGGTTTAATGTGGCTAATTGAAAGATGAGGAGCTATTCCTTGAGGAAAAAGGAAATCAGTCTTCAAAACCTTAAAACCTACTAATGGGTAACACACAATCATTCCCATGCTCGTACAGACTCCGTAGCTGAATCCCTTCTGTTATTTCTTGTGGAATAAAGCCTGCATTTTTATTTGAATATTGATTACTGGCAGAGACCCACAAAACATTTGTGGTCAAATTAGTACCTTTATTGCAATAGTACTTCTTTAGGCATAGGATTTCTAGTTATTCTTTCAGCAAATGCTTTAATAGAAGCAAAACTTCTCACTCTGGAAACAACTACCTAAAGCTGTCCACTGTAAAAACAGTCTGGGAATATAAATACAAATTTTGTCACGAGTCCAGCCTTCTGGCTTGTTTATTGTCATATGATAAGGAAGTCAGAGCGGGAACTATTTTCTCCTGAGTTGAAAAGGAAGGTTTACATCTGATGGGCTCAATATTATTCAAGGAATAAACACTATTTCCTTGATATCCATCTGTGTTAATTTCAGCATCTTTCGAGCTACCAATTTCACCCCATGACAAAGTCTTTGTTTAAGATTCAAGTTTCATAGCAACAATGTAACTGCTCCTTTCCTGAATCTAGGTTCGTCTGGTGTCATGTCTGTTGGAGTTAACATGTGTAGAAACTCTGGAGGATATACACTGTTATCATCGTCGTTGTCAAAAAAATTCATGTTGATGTATTATTTTATTTCACTTGACAAATTCTCTAAAATGTTTTCATTTAAACCCACTGAATCTTCATTTTTAGCACAAAGAATAAGTTTCAAATAATAACCCAGACCTTCTGATCTCCAGGAGAGGTGTATTCATACCCCAGAGGTACCTAGTAGATACACTGATGGACCCTCCTCCACCCCACCACCAGAAGTCCTCAGGAAGTTCAAACTTCCAATGGGCAATTGTCCTACACCAGGAACTATTTGATACTCCAAGTTAAATCAGGCTTCAGATGGTTTCAACACAGAGATAAAAACAAAAAACTGTGGATGCTGGAAGGGTCATGAGGACTCGAAACGTCAGCTCTTTTCTTCTCCGCCGATGCTGCCAGACCTGCTGAGTTTTTCCAGGTAATTCTGTTTTTGTTTCAGATGGTTCCAGCTCTCTTAGCAGAACAGTTATCCAGGAAAGGTGAGAAGAATTAAACCCACTTCTAACTGCTGGGTAACTATAGTACTGACACCCTGCCCCTACCCATCACTGTACCCACCCTCCCACTATTCCCCAATCACCTCCACCCAACCACACCCCTCACTAACCTCCAACACCCCAACTATCCCCCCATGCCCCAAACTACCCACCCACTCCCCCGACACCCTTTGGACACCTCCCAACTACCCCATGACTGATCATCTGACACCCAACCCATCCTACCCCTCCTCCAACTGACCACCCAACACCCCTGACCCAATCTAATCCCTCCCCCATCATAACCCCCTGCCCCATTCTAACCCCATCCCCCCATCTGATCCCACTTCCACTCAATCCTACTTACTTATCTTCTCCCTGGCTTCTCTAAGTGGCTGGACCTTTAAATTAGCTGCTTTGCGGCAGCTACTGCTGTATGAAAGGGGCATGACTTCACTTCCCCCAATGGTGCTGCCCTGGACTGAAGGCCTCAGGAACCTGCTGCCCTGTGCTTTTCTCACCAGGCCCGAGTTGGAAGGTCGGGTGAGAAATCTGCAGCTTCACTGAGGTAAGCAAAAAGGAATGGACTGGCAATCTGATTGTGATTTTCACTCCATTGAAGTTCTGGCACAATAAGTTGCATCAAATAATTCTCCCCACCATCTTGCCACTTAACCAATTCCATCATCCCACCCATCCCATCCCATGCCATCCCCTCCCTCTCATGCCATGCCCACCCCATGGCATTACATCTTTCCCGTGCCATCCCTCACTTTCCGTCCTCATCTCTCCCATTAATCCCATTCCATCCTTCACAGAAACAATCTCTCCAGTCTGTGTAACTTTGTTGTTGGCCTCCTCTTAACTTCCGGTGTTTCTTTCTCTTCACCAGCCACACCAGCGCACCCCTAACTCTGGTTCAGCCACCAACTGTTGGCAGCCACACATCACACACTGTACTCCTCGATGTGCCCCACGTATCATCATATGTGCCTGGCACCACCCACCAAAAAAAGGCCACACAGTCGCGCCCCTTAAACTGACCAATCAAAATCATATAGATAGATAAAAGCTGAATATTATTATTATAGATTGCAACAAGTCCTGTAGCTCGACGAGGCATAGAAGGGGCTTGACAGGGTGGACATTGAGAGATTGTTTCGCTGGCTGGGGAATCTAAAACATGGGGGCACAGTCTCAGGATAAGGGGCTGATCATTTTGGACTTAGATGAAGACAAATTACTTCACTCAAAGGGTTATGAATCTTCAGAATTCCCTACCCCAGAGGGTTGTGGATGCTCCATTGTTGAATACTTTTAAGGCTGGGATCGACAGGTTTTTGGTGTCTCAGGGAATCGAGGGATATGGGGAGCAGGCAGGAAAATGGAGTTGAAGCCTAAGATCAGCCATGATCATATTGAATGGTGGAGCAGACGTGATGAGCTGTGTGGTCTACTCCTGCTCCTATTTCTTGGCTTGTGAGTTCCACATTCTCACCACCCTTTGGATAAAGAAGTTTCTTCTGAATTCTCTATTTGATTTCTTGGTGACTATCTTATGTCAACAGCCTCTAGTTTTGCTCTTCCCAAGAGGAAAGAACATTCTCTCTGTGTCTGCTCAATCCTTTGATAATTTTAAAGATCCCTGTTAGGTCACCACTCAGCCTCCTTTTTTCAACAGAAAAGACACCCAACCTGTCAATCCTTTCCTGAGATGTATAGCCACACATTTCTGGTATCATCTTTGTAAAGTTTCTCTGCACCATCTCCAGTACCTCCATATCTTTTTTATAATATGGCAAATAGAATTGCACAGTCCTCAAAGTGTGGTCTAACTGAGGTTTGATACAAGTTGCCCTACTTTTCAATTCTACCCTTCTAGAAATAAAGCTCAGTGCTTGCTTTGCTTTTTTTTATGGCCATGCTAGTCTTTGTCACAACTTTCAGCGATTGGTCTATTTGTATTCCGAGACCCCTTTGTTCCTCTACCCCACCTAGACTTGTACCTCTCAAGTAAAAAGGGGCTTCCCTATTTTTCTTATCAAAATATACTGCCTCACATTTATTTGTACTGAACTTCATTTGCCAATTATTTGCCCATTCTATAAGTTTATTAACCCCTCCTGTAATTTGTCATGGTCCTCCTTACTACTGACCACCTACAGCCCTACCCAATTTAGTGTGACCCATTGGCAGTGAGAGTCCTGATAATGCAGGTTACACTGTAAGCATTGTTTCGGTGCATGTTAATAAGTCAACTGACAAGACCTGCTTGTATAGCAATCAGGCTGAGCTCTACCTGTCCAATAGGGAAAGAGATTCGAGTTGTACCATTGTTCTTTTGCATGTACCTGTTCATTCACACACAAAAAATGTTGAGAACATTTAAAATGGCAAATGCCAGACCAGATCCCAAGGTTCTATTAGCCAGGTCCCAAATGGATAATCTTTCTTTTCAAAGTTTAGTTTGATTCAGATCCATCTGGCTTTGCTATATAAAAAAAAACAAAATACTTCATAAATTGGATATGAAAAGGAAAAATATGGTAGGGCCATGGGGATAAAAGGGCCAGCACAGTTAGGCTGGGCCAAATAGACAGTTTCTGAGCTGGATAATTCTACCATTTATGATTTAGCTTTTCTTCCCTGTTTTTTTTCTCTCTACAGGCACTGCTATGTGTTTCCAGCATTCGTTCATCTCCAGACTATTCCAACCGAATGTAGGGTAAACATGAATTATGCCAAGCATGGAACAACATTACAGTTTTCAAGAGGAATTTTATTATTGCAAGAGGGAGAGGGGTGGGATAGTGGTTTGGAGAGCCAGAGAGAGAGAGAAAGAGAGCCCTTGGGATGAAGACAGAGGGAGCCGAAGTTTTTAATTCATTAACGGTTCGATACAAATTAGATTTGGCTTCATTCATTATTGGGCGGTCATTATGGGAAAGCGTGAATATAGCAGCCTTCCCACATTAAGGTGTCTGATCCAGTGACAGTAGGTATACTGGCCTTCTAGGTTATGATGGATGTTTCACGATAAGGGGGTGTACAAATGAAATATTTACATATACTTTGCAAGGGAATTTTTGAACACACCAGAAAAGCTCTGAACTACAAACACTGTATTGGTTCTACAAGAAACAGCGTCCACAGGTCTGAGCAGGTATACAGGTCGGGTAGATAATACGGCAAGGTCCCAGCTCCAAGGTTTCTTCGCTGCTTTACTCATGCACTCTTGGGTGTGTTCACTTATCTGACTAAAACTTAACAAAAAGGCGGCCAGACAAAGAGAGCGCCCTGCCAACGCTTCATCGCTGCCTGGAGAAGAGGTTCCTGAAGGCATTGTTGTAGTTTTTGTTAAAAGCCGTGTAGATCAGAGGGTTGAAGAACGAGTTGGAGTACCCGAGCCACAGGAAGATGCTCTTCCAAATCGGGGGGATGTCACACGAGCACAGCGGGTTGATGAGCTCGGTGATGAAGAATGGGATCCAGCACAGCACGAAGACCCCGATGAGAATGCCGACCATCAGCGCCGCTTTCTTCTCTTTCTGCTCCCGCCAAGTATCGCCGTCCGTCTGGAAGGTGACCGTGGCGTGGCGGACAGTGAAGACCATCTCAGGCTGCTGGCTCGCCTCTTTCACCTGACAGAAGGAAACGGCTGTGAGTAGCAGCCCATCCAACAGCTTGCCATATTTTCTTAGCACCTTTAACACATCACACATTTTAGCACAGGAATACTGTTTCATTAAGCGTACTGAGTATTTTAACTGAAGAGGGGTTAATACAATGAATGGGGAGCTTCCTTCCGCCATCTCCTCGGCCTTTCTCTCTTCCTCTCTGTTTCTTTCTCATTTTAACTTTTCCCATTTCCCGACTCTTCTCTTTCCATGTGACATCTTTTTCTTGTCTTCCCGAGTTCTCTCCCTTCCTCATATTTTCTCGCGGTCTTTTTCTCTCTTTCCCTATTTATTTTTATCTTCTCTAATTATTTTTCTCCATTCCTTCATTGTATCGCTTTTTCCCAATGGTTTCTGGTTTTCTCTGCCCTGATGCTCTGTCTCTCTCTCTCTCTCTCTCCACCTTTCTCTTTCACCTCTGTGCTTGCTTTCCCATGCATTTTTTCTCTCTCCTTGTGGGTATTCTCTACAGCTCCTGACTTTTTTCTCTCTCTAGTTTATTCCGTCCTTTCCCCTGACATGTATCTTTCTCATTGTTTTTTCTCTCCCTCGCCCGATGTCGCTTTTTTCTTTCTGAGTTGTCTCCTCTTCCTTTCTTTCTGTACTTTTGCTCTCTCTAGTTCACAATTATTTTTCCTCACTCTCTTTCCCACTGTTCTTTCACTCTCTATGAATGTGTTCATTCCAGCTACTGTTTCTCCCTCCCTCTTTCCCTCCTGCAACATTTCACCATCTCTCTCTTTCTCTGTCGCCTTTCTCTCCTATTGTCTCCCTGCATTTCCCGCTCTTATCCTTCTATCTCGCCATCAACATCACCACCCACCACCCCCCTCCCACCCCCACCCCGCCACCCCCTGGTTCCACCCCATGTTGGCGGCGAGATAGAAGGATAAGAGTGGGTTTCACTCTCTTGCTCGCTCTCTCTCTCGCTCTCTCTATCCCCTCTGCTTGAACTTCATGCTCTCAGACATTTTCTTCCTGTTCCTCTTCCTTTTCCCATTTCTCAATCTCCTTTTAAAGTCATTATCTCTTTCCCCGTGGTCTATCTCTTCCCTGTTGGCTGCTTCTCTCTCTCTCTCTCTCCATATCCCTCGTCCCTCTCCCCCGCCCCCCATCACGCATATACACACACACACAAACATCCGGAGTTTTAAACACTATTAAAAGTGCAGTGCAGCAGGCTGAAGCCAAGTATGAGTTATATACCTCCACCACTTCGGGCATTGGAGTGATGGTATTGGTCCGGCGGGATCCAATTCGAAACTTGGCAGCTTTGTAAATTTTCCAGTAGACGAACAGGACCACGCAGAGAGGCAGGTAAAAGGCGCCGAAGGTGGAGAAGATGGTGTAAGAGGGCTCCTGGCTGACTTGGCACTGGTCGTCCTGCTCGGAGTAGGTCTTCCCCCAGCCGAAGAGGGGGGAGAGGGAGATGACGGCGGAGAGCGCCCAGGTCAGGGCGATCATGATGTTGGAGATCTTCTTCCTGGTTTTCAGCGTGTACTCCAGGTGCCTGGTGATGGACCAGTAGCGGTCCAGGGCGATGGCCGTCACGTTCCAGATGCTGGCCGTGCAGCAGAGGACATCGCAGGAGACCCAGAGCTGGCACAGCACCTTGCCCAGCCTCCAGCGGCGCCCGTTCAGCTCGTGGACCAGGCTCAGGGGCATGACCAGGGCGGCCACCATCACGTCCGACATGGCCATGGAGGCCACCAGGTTGTGGGGCACCCGGTGGAAAGTCCTGACCCGCAGGATGGTGACCAGCACCAAGACGTTCCACAGGAAGGTGGCCAACACCAGGATGGCCAGCAAAATCAGGATGAGGATACTGAAAATAGAAACCGCCCTGGGGTCCAGCTCTCCCGGGCTGGCGCTTTCGTTGCTCCAGCCAGTGCTGCTGCCGTTGGGGAAGTCCATGCTGTTCCACAGGGAGAATTCCCAGATCAAGTTGTGTGTGTGTGTGTGTGTGTGTGTGTGTGTGTGGGGTGGGGTGGGGGTGGGGGGGGGGGTGCGAAGTTGGCGAAGAAGAAAAAATCCCCTTCGGCGGGACAGGGAACTCTGGCTGCAGCAAGCGAGGCTGGATTGGCACTTACTCCGGAGTCCAAAAGCGCGGCTTAATCCGGTTACTGAAGCGGCATTGGGTCGCACACAGGGTACACTCTGTCCAGCCAACACTCCCTCTGCCCTGTGCCGAATTCATTGGCTGAGGTTGTCAGGGTAGACTCAGCCCCTCTCCCAACCTGGATCGAAACAGGAATCGTGCATTAATCGACAAGGTACAATGTCAGGCTGAAAAAAGCCCAGCATGGGGGCAGCTTCACGAACACACATCCCGAATGTAATTACAAAACCCCCTCAACTCAGAAGAGATAACTACAGTTTGCTGACTGGTTTCTGGAAAAAAAAAAGCAACGGAGCTGCCTGGTCAATGAATCCCACCAGAGCGTCTGCAATCTGTTCAATTCCCAGAATTTACCTTTGGTTGGGCTTCAGTTGTAGACCTGTCACCGTCCCCCACACTCTCTTCACTTCTACAACATCCAGCAGCTTCTGTCGCCGCTCAGAGGTGGGGATGGGGTGAGGTGGGGGAGGGGGGGGGGGAGCTCAGGATAAGGTATAGGAACAGAAAGATCCGATCAGCTGCGTCAAACAAGTGCTAACCACCTGATCTTGCTGTCAGCCTCCAAGGCAATACCCCCCCACGCCATCCCACTGCCTCTCCCACCAAACCCCCTCCACCACCCTCACCCCCTCCTCCCCCCCGCCCCCCTGTCACCCCTTCCTCGCCTCAGAATCGGGATGATCTCGCAGGCATTCCTGAAGGATGCACGGCCGGGAGCTGAATAACTGAGCAATGTTCGCCCATTTGTCAGCCCGAGTCTCCATCTCCTTTGATTGACTTGTCATCCAGGGAAAGAGAGAGAGAAAGAGGGGGGTGGGGGTGGGGGTGGAGTGGGTTGGGAGTGGGGGTGGGGTGGGGGCTGGTCTCCACTTAAAGGGATACCCTCACTGGCAGGCTGAGCGATGCCGTGCGCTCCGCTCCGCCAGGGTGGGGGTTCTTTAACGGCGCACCCACTCTGGATGAGACAGAGGGCAGCAAAATAAATTTTTTAAAAATCCCAGCCCGGATCAGACTGTCACCCACAGAGAGCTGAGAGAGAGAGAGAGAGAGAGAGAGTTTGTTACAGCCCGCCCCAGCTCATCCATCACGGTGAGTAAAAGTACTTGTAAAAAAAACAATAAAGGTTGGCCAATTTTCCTTTTTTTTTTCTCGCGTGAGAGCAACTCTGCAGAGTCTTCAGTCTTTGCTTTCTCCAATCTCGGGAGTTTCTGGGAACACTTGCCGCTCCGAGCCCGGGGCGGGCGGGGGATCAGGATTTGATCCAGGATAACGGGGGGCGGGGGGGGGTGGGGGTTGTTGGGGAGGTTTGGGGATGTTCATGTGGAGCATTCACCCCAAGTATGAACCCATTGGGCCGAATGGCCTGTGCCAGTGTGGGACACGCTGAAAAGCCGGTCCAAATGCACTCGGAGTGCAATCTTTACACCTCAGGCTAAAATCCCCTTTTGACAAATGGGGTGACGCAAAGCTAGGGCCGTGTCCCTGAGCAAATGACATTTTGACACATGAAAATTCAAGCAGAAGGAAAACAACCCTTATTGAACTGATTCCACGAGCAGGGTCACTCCTGAAAATAAGTCGGTCATTACAAGGTGTGTCCGGAACAGTAAAGTGAGATCCTCTTTTATATCTGTCAAAAAGTGCTGACTTTTCATTGTTGTGCACGGGACAGAAGGAACGGGCTGTGTGTGTGTGTGTGTGTGTGTGTGTGCGCGCGTGTTTAAAATCACTTAGATTTCAGTCTCTGGTTATCACATTCATATCTGGTCCGGTCCCTAAGCCCATTTCTGCTCATCATTTCTCTCTCTCTCTCTCTGTCTCTCGGCTCCATTGCTTCAAAATACATTTAAATCCGTCTGTTAGCGGATTCCTACGATGCTAGAGGGAACTAGAGCAAGGCAGTTTACTTTAAAAAAATCAGTTTGCACAGAATCCGAGAGTAAACAATTCGTTTGACGTGATTTCCATTTCACTGCCTTTCTCCCACATCTATTATTGAGCGGCGGGGAGACACGCTGTAAATCAATCTGCTCAATCAGTGACGGAGCTGAGATTCAGTGTCCCTCACTTTGTATCGCATTTGTTCCAGCTGGGGAGAGCTGAGAGCTGCCTGCCTTTTAGGCTGTTTGATCCTGAAGAGATGCGGTTCCCCCCAACCCACCCCCTCGGCTTTACAACACTAGATGCCGGCCCACCGGGTAACGAACGCGGCATTAATGCAGAACTGTCAAGAAAATCAATTTGCAGGGATCAACTGGTCCATAACTTGATCGCTGAATCATAGAATCAAACAGCTCAGATGGAGACCATTGTGTCCGTGCCGCCTCTTCCACTCAATCCCCTGCTCTTTTGCCCTAGCCCTGCAAATTATTGTCTTTTCGCAACCAAGCACAAGGAGACCACAAACAGGAGCAGGAGTAGACCACAGGGTCCATAGAGCGTGTTCCACCATTTAATATGATGATGGCTCATCTGCAGCTTTAACTCCACTTTCTCCCCATATCCCTTGATTCCCTGGGAGACCAAAATTCCGTCTATCCCAGCCTTAAATATAGCCAACAATGGAGCAGCTGGGGTATAGAATTCCAAAGATTCATAACCCTTTGAGTGAATAAATTTCTCCTCATCTCAGTCCTAAATGATCGGCCCTGAGCCTGAGATTGTGCCCCTGTATTTTAGATTCCCGGACCACCATAAACAATCTCTCAGTGTTTACCCTGTCAAGCCCCTTCTATGCCTTGTCAAGCTACAGGACTTGTTGCAATCTATTATGATAAATATTCAGTTTTTGTCAGCCTGGACTATTTCGATTGTTCAGTTTAAGGGACGTGTCTGGGGCTTTCTTTTGGTGGGCGGTGCCAGGCACAGGTGAAGACACGTGAGGCACGTGCAGGGATAGAGTGTGTGATACGTGTGGCTGCCAACAGTTGGTGGCAGAGCTGGAGTTGGGGGGGAGGGGGTGGGGGAGGGGGGTACGAGTTGGTGCTGGTGGTTGGTGAAGAGAAAGAAAGAAACAGTGGAAGGTGAGAGCAGCCCAGCAACAAAATCAAAATTACACAGACCCGATGGATCGTTTCCATAAAGGATGGGGTGGGATTAATGGGAGAGATGGGGATTGAAAGGGAGGGAAGGCATGGGGAGGGTGTAGTGGCATGGGATGGGGATGGCATGGGAGGGAGGTGATGGGATCGGAGGGAGGGGATGGCATCAGAGGATGTGGGTTGGGGTAGGTTCAGTGGCAAAATGGTAGGGAGAATTATTTGAAGCAAATCATTATGCAAAAACTTAATAAAATGAATGTTCAGGAGGTTCAAATGAAAAAGCTTTAGAGAAATTGTCAAGTGAAATAAAATAATACATAAGCATGAATTCTGTTGACAACGAAGATGATAACAGTCTGTACCTCCAGAGTTTCTACACATGTTAACTCCAATGGACATGCCACACACAAACCTAGATTCAGGAAAGGAGCAGTTACATTGTTGCTATGAAATTGAATCTTAAACAAGGACTTTGTCATGGGGTGAAATTGGTAGCTCGGAAGATGCTGAAATTATCACAGATGGATATCAAGGAAATAGTGTTTATTCCTTGAATAATATTGAGCCCATCAGATGTAAACCTTCCTTTTCAACTCAGAAGAAAACAGTTCCCGCTCTGACTTCCTTATCATATGACAATAAACAAGCCAGAAGGCCGGACTCGTGACAAAATTTGTATTTATATTCCCAGACTGTTTTTACAGTGGACAGCTTTAGGTAGTTGTTTCCAGAGTGAAAAGTTTTGATACTGTTAAAGCGCTGGCGGAAAGAATAACTAGAAATCCTATGCCTAAAGACGTACTATTGCAATAAAGATGCTAACTTGACCACAAATGTTTTGTGGGTCTCTGCCAGTAATCAATATTTGAATAAAAATGCTGGTTTTATTCCAGAAGAAATAACAGAAGGGATTCAGCTACCGAGTTTGTACCTGCATGGGAATTACTGTGAGTTACCCTTTTTTTATATTCATTTATGAGATTTTGGCATCACTGGCTGCGCCAGCTTTTATTGCCCATCCCTAATTGCCCTTAAGTGGGTGGTTGTGACCTACCTTCTTGACCCACTGCAGTCCATGTTGTGTAGCTACGCCCACAGTGCTCTTCGGGATGGAGTTCCAGGATTTTGACCCAGCAGCAGTGAAGGAACAGCGATATATTTCCAAGTCAGGACAGTGAGTGGCTTTGAGGAGAACTTCCAGGTGGTGGTGTTCCCATGTGTCTGCTGCCCTTGTCCTTCTAGGTAATAGTGGTCATGGGTTTGGAATGTGTTGCTTAAGGACTCTTGGTGAGTCTCTGCAGTGCATCTTGTAGATGGGACATATTACTGCCATTGTGCATCAGTGGTGGAGGGAGTGAATGTTTGTGGATGGGGTGCCAATCAAGTGGGCTGCTTTGTCTTGGATGGTGTCAAGCTTCTTGATTGTTGTTGAAGCTGCGCTCATCCAGGCAAGTGGAGAGTATTCCATATTGCTCCTGACTTGTGCCTTGTAGATGGTGGACAGGCTTTGGGGAGTCAGTAGGTGAGTTAATCATCGCAGAATATCCTAGCCACTGACCTGCTTTTGTAGCTACAAGATTATGTGGCTAGCCCAGTTCAGTTTCTGATCAATGGTAACCCCCAGGATGTTGGTAGTGGAGATTCAGTGATGGTAATACCATTGAATGTTAAGGGGTGATGGTTAGGTTCTCTCTTGTTGGAGATGGTCATTGCCAGGTACTTGCATGGTGTGAATGTTACTTGCCATTTATCAGCCCAAGCCTGGATATTGTCCAGGTCTTGCTACATTTGGACATGGACTGCTTCAGTTTCTGAGGAGTTGCGAATGGTACTAAACATTGTGCAATTATAGGCTAACATCCCCATTTCTGACCTTCTGATGGAAGGAAGGTCATTGCTGAAGCAGCTGAAGATGGCTGGCCCTAGGACACTACCCTGAGGATCTCCTGCAGTGATGTCCTGGGGTTGAGATGATTGATCTCCAATAACCACAACCATCTTCCCTTGTGCTAGGTATGACTCCAACCAGCAAAGAGTTTTCCCTCTGACTCCCATTGACTCCAATTTTGCTAGGGCTCATTGATGCCACACTCGGTCAAATGCTGCCTTGATTTCAAGGGGAGTCACTCTCACCTCACTTCTGGAGTTCAGCTCTTTTGTCCATGTTTGAATGAAGGATGGAATGAGGTCATGAGCTGAGTGACCCTGGCGGAACCCAAACTGAGCATCAGTGAGCAGGTTATTGCTAAGCAAGTGTTGCTTGATAGCACTGTTGATGATCACTTTACTGATGATCGAGAGTAGACTGATGGGGTTAATTGGCCGGGTTGGATTTGTCCTGCTTTTTGTGTACATACCTGGGCAATTTTCCACATAGCCAGGTAGATGCCAGTGTTGTAGCTGTACTGGAACTGCTTGGCTAGGGGTGCGGCAAGTTCTGAAGCGTAAGTCTTCAGCACTATTGCCGGAATTGTGTCAGGGCCCATTGCCTTTGCAGCATCCAGTGCTTTCAGCCATTCCTTGATACCACATGGAGTAAATCGAATTGACTGAAAGCTGGCATCTGTGATGCTGTGGACGCCGAGGTGAATCATCCACCTGGCTGTTGCAAATGCTTCAGCCTTAACTTTTGCACTGATGTGCTGGGCTCCTCCATCATTGAGCATGGGGATATTTGTGGAGCCTCCTCCTCCAGTGAGTTGTTTAATTGTCCACCACCATTCACGACTGGATGTGGCAGGACTGCAAATCTTAAATCTGATCCGTTGGTTGCGGAATTGCTTAGCACTGTCTATCACTTGCTTCTTATGCTGTTTGGCATGCAAGTAGTCTTGAGTTGTAGCTTCACCAGGTTGTTACCTCATTTTTTTAGGTATGCCTGGTGCTGCTCCTGGCATGCCTTCCTGCACTCTTTAATGAATTAGGCTTGATCCCCTGGCTTGATGGTAATGGTAGAGTGGGGCATATGCCGGGCCATGAGGTTACAGATTGTGGGTGAGTACAATTATGTTGTTGCTGATGGCCCACAGCGCCCACATCTGTTCGAAATCTATCCCATTTAGCACAGTGGTCATGCCACACAACATGATGGAAGGTATCCTCAATGTGATGACAGGACTTCGTCTCCACAATGACTATGTGGTGGTCATTCCTACCAATACTGTGAAGGGCAGAAAAATCTGTGACAGGCAGGTTGGTGAGGGTGAGGTCAAGTATGTTTTTCCCTCTTGTTGGTTACCTCACTACCTGCCTCAGACTCCATCTAGCAGCTATGTCATTTAGGACTTGGCCAGCTCGGTCAGTAGTGGTGCTACCGAGCCACTCTCGGCGATGGACATTGAAGTCCCCCATCCAGAGTACATTCTGCATCCTTGCCACCCTCAGTGCTTCCTCCAAGTGATGTTCAACATGGTTCACCAGCTGAGGGGGTGGGCTAGGGGGGTGCAGTATGTGGTAATCAGCAGGAGGTTTCCTTGCCAATGTTTGACCTGATGCCATGAGACTTAGTGGTAGGTTTTAAGGTTTAGAAGACTGGTTTCCTTTTTCCTCAAGGAATCACACGTCAGCTTTAATTAACCACATTAAACCATTCCAGCTTTAGCACTGAATTTAACAATTTAAGATATAACAACTTTCTCTTGGAGATTCTGTAACCATTTACAATTCTCAGGACCCATCATTTCCCTCTCATTTGTCCTGTTATCACCTCATTTTGTCTGACATTTATTAGTTAATGATCAGAATGAACATTGTCACCTCTGTGTCAACCAACTGAATTGGGGGAGGGGTGAGTTCCATGGCAGGATTTACAGCAGAGTCTATTTAAAAATAACCTCAAGAACTAGTCTTTTTCCGTCAATAACAGAGAGGTGACTTTAAGATTATGTAAGGGTTTACTAGAGTATATATGGAGATGTTTCCACTTGGAGGGAGATTAGAACTAGGGTCCATAAATATAAGATAGTCACTGACAAACTCTATTGGGAATTCAGGAGAAACGTTGTTACCCAGAGAGAAGTTCGAACGTGGAACTCATTACCACAAAGTGTAGAGGCAAATGGCATTGATGTATTCAAGGGGAAGCTGGATAAGCATGCGAGGAAAAAAGGAATGGGAGGTTATGTTGATAGGTTAGATGAAGAGGTCTGGAGGGAACTCCATGTGGAGCAGAAACACAGGGATTGTCCTATTGGGCTGAATGGCCTGTTTCTGCACTCTTAAGTATTATAAAATGAGCAAAACCAAAGCAAAGTCTCCCAATAATCGAAGGATTATTCCACCACCAAAATGTAGTGAGTGGAGGGTAACTACATACTACAAATTAAATGAGTAAAACCAATCCTGGTTGCTTACAGCAATGTGGTCTCCAGGTGTGACTGATGGGAGAATTACGCAATCATCTTCATTCTGGCCAGGCCTGGTGTTGTCATGATGTGCAGCTTTCAACTAGTCTTGACCTCCACCCTTTCACAGACCTTTCCTTTTTTGTCTCTTTTGTTTCCCCACCACCACCACCGCACTTTTATCCACGGCTCGGTACTTGCTTAAACGCTGTTCATTTCTAACTCATTCTGATGAAAGATCATCAACCTGAATCTGTTTGTCTCTCCACAGATGCTGCATGGCCTGCTGAGTGTCCCCGGCACTTTCTGGTTTTATTTCAGATTTCCAGCATCGGCAGTATTTTGCTTTCTCCTCCCTTTTTAACGTGTGTACCACAGGTAGAAAGTTTGTGATTTGCAACCCTGAAAAACCCAAGGGAAGGTCTCGTTTGGTTCACATTGGTAATGGATTTGATCAAAAGAAAAAAAACGAACATGCATTTAAATGACATCGTTTGTCTCCTCATGATGTCCCAAGACGCTTCACCCCTAATGAATCGCTTTTGCAATGTTGTCACGGTTGTTATGTGAGAAAATGCAGCAACCAACTTGTGAATAGCAAGGGCCCACAAGCAGCAGTAAAATAAATGACCTGATTATCTGTTTTAGTGGCTCTGGTAAGGGGATAAATGTTGGCAGGGCACTGGGAGAACTCCCATGCTCTTTTGTAAAGTGTTATGGGATCTTCCTTGCTTAGCATCACCCTAGCCTTAGAGAAACATTTCACCTTGAAGGTGGCACCTCTGCCAATATAGGTCGCCTCAGTGCCAATGTGAAGAATCAGCTTAGGCTATGAACTCAAATCTGTATTGGGGCTTGAACTCACAAGCTTCTGACCCAAAGGATCGACTATGGCTTACTCGATTCATAATCCGGTACAATAATCATTATCCTGGACTGGTGTATTGTGAATCTTTGGAATTCTTTACCACAGCACGCTGTGGATGCTTAGTCGCTAAATACATTCAAGATAGTGATCAATGGATTTTTGGGTAATAAGGGAATTAGGGGATATGGGGAATTGAGTAGAACAGCCATGATCTTATTGAATGGTGAAGTAAGCTTGAATAGTTGAATTGCCTACTCCTCTTGAGTCTTATCTTCTAATAATCTAGAAAGTACTTCCAATTGTGGTCTGAGTTTCCTATCCATTACATTGAGTAGGGAGAAACGCATCAGTTGGTGAGTACACAAGTGGAAAAGCTTGCCTTACAATGTTTATTGGTTTGCTAGAAATACTCTGCAAGTGCCACATAAGATTGATGGCTTCAACCTGATCCAATTGTTTTAATTTAAGCTATCATTTGGTTATTTAATATGTTGGTTTGAACAGACCATTAAAAAAAATCATTCTTGGGATGCGGGGGCATAGTCAGCAAGGTTGTTATTTATTGTCCGTCACTGGTAAACCTGAAAAGGATTAATGGGCCTTCTTCTTCAAAGGCTGTGGTCCTTGTAGCAAAGGTACATTCACAGAGCTTTTCCTTGTAGTGGTTTGATACTTGATTTACCAGGCCACTTCAGGTAAAACTGAAAATCTGGAACAAAAATAACAGCATTTAATTTTGACGAAGGATTTATAACTGAAATATTAACACATCAGTTCTCTCCGCTGACTGACCTGCCAATATTTTCTCTTATCATAACTGATATCTGGATGCAATTAATAGCAGTTACCTAGGCAAAATCTTAACAGGTTTTTGTCAACTTGCAATCCACGACTCTAGTCACTATTTCAGTAACGTTGCATTTGTTGCCATTGAAAGCTTGCCTCTAGTTATTTTTGATAGTTATAAAGATGTTGCTTCCAAGACTCTGGAAACATAACGTGCTCCCAGTAAGAAGTGGCATAGCAGGTGATGCATCTTGGGGAAGCTGTGAGTGTATAACATTAATTATTTTTATGTTCGCTCATGCATGCCTGTATTTCCCAGAGATGTGTTTCGATTTTCAACAGATCAACTAGAGTATCCCTTCCCCAAAAGTTACCTCAACAGTTGCTTTTCCACGTCCAATCCCCACCAACAGTTCAGAGAGACACTGCACCCCAACAGTTCATTACCATTTTACAGAGAGCTACTGTCTCTTCTAACTTTTGTCAGTCGTACAGATACTCACCCACTACAACCAGTGCCAGCTATGGCTCACTTAGTTGCACTCTCACTTATGAGTCATAAGATTTGGACACAATTCCCACTCCAAAGACTTGAGTATAAAATCTATGCTGACACTCGAGTGCAGTGATGAAGGATGGCTCCATGTGGGAGGTCCTGTCTTTTGGATGGTAAGCGATCCCATGGTTCAATTTTGTTTAAGAGCAAGGGAAGTAAGGGGGAGGTGGTGGCATAGTGGCATTGTCACTGGACTAGTATTGTAGAGACCCAGGTTTGAATCCCACCATGGCAGATGATGAAATTTAAATACAATAAAAATCTGGAATTAAAAGTCTGATGATGACTGTGAAACCATTGCCTATTGTTGGTCTGGTTCACTACTGTACTTTAGTGAAGGAAATCTGCTGTCCTTATCTGATCTGGTTTATATGTGACTCCAGACCCATAGCAATGTGGTTGACTCTTAAAAATGCCCTCTGAGCAAGGGTAATTAGAGATGGGCAATGAATGTGGCCTAGCCAGTGATGCCCACATCCCATGAATGAATTAAAAAGGTCCTCCTAGTGCAAATCATTGACATGAACTGTTAACTCTCCACAGATGCTGCCTGACTTGCTGAGTATTTCCAAAATTTTCTGTTTTTATTTCAGGTCTTCCCAGTGATCTGGCAAACAATTATCCTTCAGCCCTTGTCATAAAAAAATCTGCCCTATAGCACCTTGCTGTCTGTGGGATTTTATTGTCACATTACCTACATTTCAATAGTGATGACACTTCAAAAATGCTTTGGACATCCTATGGTCATGAAAGGGGCTATAAAAATGTAAGTCTTGCTGTCTTTTCCACAATTTTTGAAAATTCCTTCATGGGCTATGAGCATCACTGGCTGGGTCAGCATTTATTCCCCTTCCCTAATTGCCCTTGAGAAGGTGGTGGTGAGCTGCCTTTCTGAACCGCTGCAGTCCATATGGTGTAGATACAGCCACAGTGCTGGTAGGGAGGGAGTTCCAGGATTTTGACCCAGTGGCAGTGAAGGAACGGTGTTATAGTTGCAATTCAATCCAGCACAATGGTTCAACTCAGCATTGTTATCCAGTTTTCTCTCTCAGTTGAACCTTTCCCCCTCTAACCTGGCTTAAGATCTTTTTTCACCTATCCAACCATTCTTCTTCCTCATCCCATCTAAGTTAGAGTTGGAACTTTCCTTCCTCTGCCATCCCAAAACAATATTCCAGGCTTGTATCCTTGTATCACCACTATCAGCTTTTTACCCTTTCACTCTCTCTTATTTTTGCCACCCATTTTTTCCCTCTATATTATCATTTCCTTCTCCTTCTGCTTTCTGAGTTGCACTTACATCACTGCTAATAGATAGGAATGGGCCTTAGTCTCAAGTATCATTGTAATGTCACCAGTAGAAGGAATTCACACCTCTGTATGCTTGTGGATTGTCACTGAAGCAAGAAGCATATATCGTCATACCCACTGGCTGAAATGCGAACATAAAGTTTGATCCTGGGAATAAAAGTGGGTATATAGTTTATAACCAAGTATTCCATCAGCAACACTCCCACTGACATAAATATGCAGAGAAAGAGAGACGGAGAACTGCCATCTAAATAGCTTCAACCCAACTGTATACAGAAGATGTTATAGTTAGCATGACAATTTTGGCCTTGAAACAGTGATTTGAAACTCTGATTACAGAAGTTTAAAGGGTTTTTATTTTAATAAATCAAAATGCCATAGATAATAGGTCCAAAAATCCTTTATTTTGGGCTGGCATCTTTCCTAGTGTTAACCTTTCAATGCACAGATGAAGGACTCTCAATGAATTAGAGGGCTATCCTAGATCTGGTTTAAATACCAAAATGATTGCATTGATTAGTGTGGCTCTCTTTAGACAGAAAAAATAACATAAAAAATATAAAAACCTAAGTAAATATAAAAACGGAAAAATGAATTTGCTTTTGAATTTTCTCATTGTCTATAAGCCGTTATGTGAGAGCTGACACCAAAATGGAACCTGCAAATCGAGCTGAACATCACTGGAACATCAGGAGCCAGCCATTCAGCCACCACCACTGCACCCCACACCCCCACTGCACCTCCTCTGCTCGTTCTTCCAGTCTATTAATTCATGGGCTGATCTGAATTTCAACTCCATCTACCTACCTTGGTTCAGCAATCCTTAACGCCCTTGCCTAACAACAATCTATCAACCTCAGTCCTGAAATTTTCAATTGACCTGGCCTCAGCAGCTTTATTGAGGGAGAGATTTTCACTACCCTTTGTGTGAAGATTGCTCCCTGACCTAACTCTGATTTTAAGGTCACATACAAATAAACCACAATAAACCCCCTCCCTGGGACAGAGTAGGAGGAGTGACTGGTGTCAGTGTGCTGTTACTACTGCATGGAAATATGACAATCAATTTGCGTTCGCCAAGGTTCCACAAACAGCAATGTGGTCATGACCAGCAGGAATGAATGGTGTCAGGTTGGTGTTAATGCTCCATACTTGAAGTCACTGAAGTCTACCAACTAGAGACGGGAGTTCTCCCCAGCATCCTGGTCAATAGTTATCCCTCAACCAACACGTAAAAATAAATTAACTGGTCATGACCACTTTGCTGTATTGGAACCTTTCTATGCAAATTAGTCGTCATGTTTTCAATATTACAACAGTGACTACACTTCAAGAGTACTTCTTTGGCTGTGGGACATTCCGAGGTCATGAAAGTCACTGTGTAAATGTAAGTCTGTCTTTTACTATTTTTTATAACCTGTCACCACTGAACATTCAAGAGTTCACAAAGCCTGAGAGTACACTGAGCCTGGTATCCCTGTGGTGAAGATGCAGAGGCTTTCACTGAAGAAGGCAATTATTATGAGGAGGTAAGAACACTAATGACCTAAGCCACTGAGCTCAGCGTCATTACTGATATATATATATATATATATATACACACAACCTGAACAGTCATTTTCTTCGACAAGAAGTTGCAGAAAGTTGTGACTCACCAAATAAAGCACGTTAATATGAAATGCTCATCACACTGCAACTGTCTTACCTTCATGCATTTCTCCAAAGCCTTTAAATTGATTTCTACCAGAAGCAAAGCACTAAGTTTCCGAGTGTGTCAATCGTAGATTTGATACGCAAATAAACTTTGGGCCAACTTTGTAATCAAGTGACCACCCATTTGAATTGAACTTTACTATGTTAGCAATGAAAAAAGAAACAGATCAAGCTGAAAACACTTCCATCAGAACATCAAGCTGAAAAATGGGGCTGGAATTTACCAAATGAGCACAGGTTCCACCGCTGGGATCATTTACAGGTTGTGCAGTTGCACGGTTACGGAGTAACGGGATTTCCATGGTGAGCTTCTACTATGTAACCAATCTGGCCAATCTGGGGAGCCAACCAATACCTGGTGGCAGGTGGGACGTAGGTCCGGCTGGGCAGTTCACAGCACCAATTTTAAAGTCCGATCATCAGTCTTCATACAGGCTTCTCTTTTTATTTTGGATTTCTAGCATCTGTAGAATGTTGCTTTTTTTATTCTATTAGTATTTTGATTCACACCTCTGATCCTTAGATGTAACATTGCACCCGCTCGATTAGGGCAGCATAATATGGGTAGCATCTTGTGCCCTCCCCTAAGGCGAGTTTGGTGGTGGGGTCCAGGAAGGCATTTAATCAGGAGGGGGCCCATCACCTTACCACCTCCACCCTGATTAAGTCCATGGAGGGAAGCCCTGGGGATGCCCTTCTCGCCCCACTGCAAATTGAGGCCTTTAAGTGGACTATTAATGCCCACTTAAGGGCCTCATCCTGCTGCCCCTTGTATTAGCCCAACAGCTGATGGGGGCTTGCCTTTTGGACAGCACGACAAGCAAACCCATGTGGGGTTGCTGGTGGAATCCTGGTGAGTTCCTCATTCAAAGGGACTCAGTGAATGATCGAGGAAGCCGGCATCAGGAAGTTGGGGAAGGGAGGGGCAGCCCCCACTTTAATTGCTGTTCATCCTCCTTTCACTCTCCCTCATGAAGACCCATGACACTGCCACCCCCCCCCCCCCCCCCCCCCCCCCCCCCCCCTCCCCCCACCCCACCCCCACCACCACCACCACCACCACCATCACTAACCACTGGCCTGGGATTCAGCAGCAATTCTAGGCCACTGGTGGGTGCCATACCAGCAGTAGCCACCGCCTCCCTGGTGTTAGTGCCATTCAATAGGGCTGCCCTCAGTGGGGTTGGGACTTCAGACCCCAGGAAGATGCACCTTTGCCTGTCAGTGGCTGAGAACCCCCTTGCCTCCACAAGATTCCACCCAATATTTGGCACATGGAGCAATTTGGTGTACTGCTTCACCTTGGAGTGAAAAATACTTCTGAGTCTACTCTCCCCGTTATTCTGGTCAATATTTATTCCTCAACCCCCATCACTAAAAGTAGATTATCTCATCATTATCACATTGCCATTTGTGGGACCATGCTGTGCACAGATTGACTTCCAACCTTCTGACATCAAAAGGATGGATACGTGTCAAAAAAAACTAATTTATTGGTTGTAAAACTTTGGGGCATTCTGAGGTTCATGAAAGGCGGAATATAAATGCAAATCTTTCTCTCTTTGTCAATGTACAGCAGTCAGGGGATATGCTTGATTCGCACACACTGAGGCAGTGTGACACGGCTGTATTGTTTGAAGGGGATGAACTGGGCAAAAGGCTCGTAACTGGAGCATAAGTTGAGCCTATGACTGAAGAATTGACCCTTGGGTCTCTATTTTCAACTGCAGCGAAAATACAATAATGTCCTCACCAGAACCAGAATGCTCAATGAATTCCAATGTTTAGATCACGCATTTGGAACCTTACCATATTTCCCCTCCACTTCCTTTCTAATAAAATTGCTAACACTGTATTTCCTGTCAACGCAAGATGGCCGCTGATACCTGTCTGCCACATGCGCACTTGTCATTCTGAGGAGACACCATTCCTTCCTCATCAGTGGCAGTCTTCAAACATTTAATAATGAATTTACTTCATAGCCCATGTATCCCCAAAATGATTCATACCTCAAAAAATACATAAAGCTATGAGGCGGACAATCCCTCTGAATTAATTAAGTGGGTGGTCTGAAATTTCAAGCAACTCCACGCTTCCTGAGCCCCATGGCAGGAGGCCCTGAAGACACGGCCATTTCCCTGTCTCAGTCTCTCCTGCTTTCTCCCTCCCCAACCGTTTCCTTCAACATTTCATCTTTTAATACATTTCTAAAAATACACCAACCTGATGTGTCATTTTGATTGGGGGTTGCAGGTGAGGATGGTGGACAGAATGGGTCCCATTTGCCACTTGCACTTTCCAGCCCTGTCAGAGAGGTTTGGGGTGAGCAGTGGACAGAGGGGATTGTCAAAAGTCTTAACCTGATGCCACTGGCACTATCATATTTGCAATTCCAGGGCCAAAAATGACCACGCATGTGCCCTCCTGCACCTTGCTCCCTATAAAGATGGCGGCCACACGTACAACTGTGCATTTTCAGTATTGGCAGCAAACATAGCCAATTGCTAAATGCACCTTATAATGGTTCTCTGCCCTACAGCACAGTGGCAAATGAGTTAGGTTCTTATGGCAATCCAGCAGCTTCCACGCAAATTTTTTTCCCAGTACCAACCCAAAAATGATCAGATTTATTGAAGTCAATGCTGTTTGGCAGAATTTGAATTTTAGGAGACCCCACAGTTGAGAAGGCCATTGTATATCTCAGAGAGCTCTCAGTGCTATTGTTTTAAAGAGCGCTGTTCGGGTGACTGGGAAAGGTGAATAGTGGATCAGCCCAGTTCAGTTGGTGGTGCTCTCGCCTCTGGGTCAGATGGTTGTGAGCTTGAGTACAGCCCAATGAGTACATCATTTCAGTCAATGCACTAGTGCCGTTCTGAGGATTGACAGAGATGTTGCCCTTCAGATGAAGTGTTAAATTGTAATCTATTTATTCAGGTGGAAATTAAGGATCCAGTGACACTATTCAAAGAAGCACAGAGCAAAGATTCCTCCCTTGGCCAATGGCATCAGATAAACCTCATTATTCATCTCGTTGCTGTTTGTTGGACTTGAGCAGTGCAAACTCACTGCCCCATTACATACAGAAAGTTGCTGAATTCCAAAGGTCATCATCTGTGTGAGACAAGCTGACACATTACAGCATATGTGAATGTTTCTTCCTGTATCTTCCTCATTATAATATCGTTAGTCACAAGCAGACTGATAAGATTTTTCAATGCGATGGTATTTCATGATCATCGTGGCATCCGGTGAACAAAAAATCGTTTGCCAAGCAACTTTTGCGTAAAAGTAGTGCGCCAGTAATCTTTCCACAAATGTGCCTCATAAAACTAATAATGGTTGCCAGTTTCTGGATCATCTTAGCATCGTAGGTTAGACTAGGTGTAAGGCGCTTTGTCCTACTTATGAAAGCATTTTGGGAAAACTTCACAATAACTTAGATGAAGAAAATCAAACATTTCTCAGCATCATCATCACTCCCCGCACCCAGCTCCACCCCCCACCCAGGTCCCATCTGTTAGTGAACATAATAGAATTGGCCCAATGGCAGTTGAAAGGGTTCTGGCTGTGCTAGCCAGGCCTCACAATACTAGGCTCAACACTAATCATCTATTTGTTATGAGATTTTTTAATAGTCTTTTGAACATTTTAATAACCACACTGCTTTTACATTAATCTATAATCTAATCACTGTCGCCATCCTGGGGGTTACCATTAACCAGAAACTGAACTGGACCAACCATATAAATATTGTGGCTACAAGAGCAGATCAGAGGCTAGGAATCCTGCTGTAAGTAACTCACCTCATGCCTCCCTGAAGACAGTCTGCCATCTACGAGGTACAAGCCAGGAATGTGATGGAATACTCCCCACTTGTCTGGATGAGTGCAGCTCCAAAAACACTGAAGAAGCTTGACACCATTCAGAGCAAAACAGGTCACTTTATTGGCACCCCATCCACCGCCTTAAACATTCACTCTCTCCACCACCGACACACTGTGGCAGCAGTGTATACCATCTACAAGATGCACTGCAACACCTTCCAAACCCACAACCTCTACTACTTAGAAGGACAAAGGCAGCAGATACAAGGGAACATGAACACCTGGAAGATCCTCTCCAAGCTACTCACCATCCTTACTTCGAACTATGGGAAGAATTTTCTCCCCATCGATGGGGGGGGGGGGAGTGCAGGAGTGGGCATGTGCAGGCGCACCTCCCGATTGGGAGCGCGCTGCCATTTTACTTGGGTGGGCCAATTAAGGCCCGCCCAGCGTGACGTCCACCAGGAAGAGCTATGTGCTCCTTGTGCGAGCAGGGGATGATTCCCTGAGCCAGGAGTACACTCTTTCGCACATGTGCGCCAAAAGAGTGCACTCATCTCCCTGAGGCTAAGTGCTGCCTCAGGGAGATCGGTGCCAAATTCAAAAATGGTCAATGCACAAACATAAAATTTCTGTGACATGTCCCCTCATGTGACACTGCCACATGAGTTGGGACATGTCCATCACTTTTATTCAAACCTTTATTAAATTTTTAAAAACCTTCATGAAACCTCATCCTGCCGGTGGATGAGGTTTCCTGCTTTTTCTGAAGCCCACCAGGGCTCCCGGCCTGCCCGCCAACCTTAAGGCTGGACAGGCAGGTCCATTAACTACTTGCATTACTTTTTAAATGGCCTCAATTGGCTGTTGGCAGGTTGGCGAGCGCACAGCTGATTCGGCTGCGCCCCTGCCGACCTGAAAATGGAGTGGACGCGGGGTGACATCGGGAGTTCCGCCCAACCTCATCCCGCGTCCTTTTAAGCATTAGCGAGCAGGCCCCACCCCCTACTCGCCAACTCAATATCCTGGCCTACATTGCCATTCATCCATTGTCACCGGGTAAAAACCCTAACAGCACTGTGGGAGTACCTACGCCACATGGACTGCAGCAGTTCAAGAAGGCAGCTCCCCACCACCTTCTCAAGGGCAATTAGAGATGTGCAGTAAATGCTGGCCCAGCCAGTGACGTCCACATCCCATGAAAGAATAAAGTAAACTTATTCTCAACAATGTTCATGTAGTACACTCTGTCAGTCTAAATGAAATGCTCTGGAAACCAGTCTCTGATCACATCGATCTCTGGCCTCATTTTGTCACAAAGTGAATAGCCATTTTCTACTTTCTGCTGGACCGTACACTGTCCAAAAGAACCTTAAGGTGTATTGGAGCCACACTGATGTACAATAGTCTCTCTGCTGGTTAGTTGTTGTCAGATTGCTCAAGAACAAATCCTAGGGGTAAAAAAAACAATCCTTTATCGCCACTGAAGCGATTCTTGCTGACCAAGCTGATGAAAGGGTATTGGGAGTAGGCAGGAATGTGGAATTGAGGTTTTTTTTTCTTTATTCGTTCATGGGATGTAAGCATCCCTGGCCAGGCCAGCATTTATTGCCCATCCCTAATTGCTCAGAGGCATTTAAGAGTCAACCGCGTTGCTGTGGGGTTTGGGCTCATATGTAGGCCAGACCAGGTAAGGACGGCAGATTTCATTCCCTAAAGGACATTAGTGAACCAGTTGGGTTTTTACAACAATCGATTCATTGTCATCATTAGACTTTTAATTCCAGATTTTTATTGAATTCAAATTTCACCAGATACTGTGGCAGGATTCAAACCTGGGTCCCCAGCCCATTATGGATTAAGAAGACAGGAGAGCTGGATTACTAGTCCAGCGTCAACACCATAATGCCATCACCTCCCCCTAGGCTACATTCATATCAGTCATCATCTTACTGAATGGCAGAGCAATCTCGCAGGGCCAAGTGGCCTAATCCTGCTTCTAGTTTGTACGTTCGTAATACTCCTTTTAATCTCACCAGCAATGAAATAAGGAAGATTTTCGAAAATAAAACCCGGGCAATAAGAAACAACAATTTAAAAGGTTCAAGCAACAGGGAAGGTAGCTTAAAAACTGCATCATATATACCACATTAAAGCATCATGGGATCCTCATCTATAGAGAATGATGAAGCTCTTCCAAAGACACTCACTAAAGCTCCTGGGAGAGTCGGGGCTTCAAAAATAAACCCGGCACAAGACAGAGCGAGAGTTAATTAACCTTTTATTGTGCTTACTTATCTTCCAATTTTAGTGCAGTAAATAAATAATTTGAGGCATGGCAGGGCTGCTCATGCCCATCGAGTGCACATCCTGTGCCATGTGGGGAGCCCAGGATGCTACCCATGTCCTGGATAGCTATATGTGCAGAAAGTGTCGCCAAATGCAAAAACTTGATCTCCATATCTTTGAGCTCGAGGAACTGAGGTGCATTTACAATGATGAGAGCTACATGGGTAGCATGTTTCAGGTGGTGGTCATCCCGCAGCTTAAGAAAGAGCAGGCAGAGAGGGACTGGGTGGCCTGAGACCGCTGAGAAAGACAAGGCAGATAGTGCAGCAGTCCCCTGAGGACATCCCACTTTCTAACAGGTACTCAGTTCTGAGTACCAACAGGGGAGAGAGAGTTGCTCTGGATGGAGGAGCGAGAGTCGTGACCAGAGCACCATGGGTGGCTCAGCTATGCAGAGGAGGAGAAGAGAAGACAGGAGAGCGACAGTGGTAGGGGGTTCTATAGTTAGGGGAACAGACAGGCGATTCTGTGGTCACAGACGTGATTCCAGGGTGGTATGTTGACTCCCTGGCACAAGGGTCATGGATATCCCTGAGCGGCTTCAGAGCATTCTGGAGGGTGAGGGTGCACAGCCTGAGGTTGTGGTCCACATGTGTACCAACGATATAGGTAGATAAAGGGATCAGGTCCTGCAAGCTAAGTTTAGGGAATTAGGTAGGAGATTAGCGAGAAGGACCTCAAAGGTAGTAATCTCCAGATTACTCCCAAGGCCATGTGGAATTAAGTATGAAAATAGGAGACTACACCAGATGAATCCATGGCTGGAGAGATAGTGCAGGAGGGAGGGCTTCAGATTCCTGGGATATTGGGACAGGATCTGGGGGAGGTGGGATCAGTACAAGTCGAATGGTCTACACCTGAGTAGGACCAGGATGAATGTCCTTGCAGGGAGGTTTGCTAGTGTTGTTTGGGAGGGTTTAAACTAGATTGGCAAGGTGATGGGAACCTGAGGGCAGATTCAGACAGGACAAATTTGGAGCAAAG